>NC_055975.1:30465655-30630655 GCF_018492685.1 Alosa sapidissima
CACTGCTGAGCTCGCTGATATTTCTTGAGCATATATGCCTAGAGAAAATGAAAACGAAGAAAAGCCAACTTTGCTCCAAGCTCCTTACGTAAATGCAATAGACACATGGGGAGAGGATGCTTTTGGAAAAAATAAACCATGAACAAATGAACAACTTCACTGTTATGTTAGTATTTTGTTTGTTGCTTAAAAACGTTGTATGATGGCCTGAAGTCTTGAGTTAGCCTACTGAATTGGCTGGTAGCCTACCATAAAGTTTGTGCATGCTCTCTCTCTCCAACGCAAACCAGATTTGGAGTTCCATAGCCAAGTAATTCTGCTACATAACGTTGAAAACAGATAAATGTGTTTATTCAAAGCACACATACAAATACTGTAGGTCAATTTCAAGTGCACACTTACGTGACTACTTCAAGTATTAGCCTACGCACAATAGATTTTTCTTCTTTAGCCTACATAATGCATACACTTTGTAAACAAACAGCAGCTGTGACCATAGACAGTAAAAGAAAGGCTGTGACAGGCAGCGGCCGCATATATTCTGCGTCATATCTCACATTTTGTGAACTCTACAAGCCCCCACCCCTCACTTGACAACTACACAGAGATTCTGTAATGTGCGGGTATGTCGTTCACACATACTGTAGGTCCGTATAAGGTCAGTATAAGGTCCGCAGGTTAGCATCATATCTGAATCATTCGAAGGGTAGGACCTCCGTTTGACAAACCTCTGCATATACTCCGGAGGTTATATCTGAAAGCGCTTAAAGAGAGGAGTTTGTGTGTGCGTGTGTGCGTGCGTGCGTGTGTGTGTGTGTGTGTGTGCGTGAGTGCGTGCGTGCGTGTGTGTATACTCACACACAGTCTCCATGCGTCCCCACTTGCTGCGGCTGCTGACCAGGTTGCTGGCGTTGCAGTAGACGGTTCCCTGGACGAGAGACAGACCCATGTGGAGGTGCTGCAGAGTCAGCTGTGTGTACACCTGCACGGTCAAAATAAGACAAGTGTGTGAGTGTGTGAGAGAGTGTATGTGTGTGTGTGTGTGGCCAACTTAGTTAGCAACTTAACTGTGAAAGGAAGGAAAGGAGTATATAATGTTTTTCTAATCAGGTCCAAGAAAAGTTGCTACATTCCCATATGTAAGTTAAACTAAAATATTTTATTCCATGACAAACTTTATAAAAATTGTGTGTTTGTGTGCGCGTGTGTGTGTGTATGTGTGTCTGTGTATGTGTGTTTGTGTGTGTGTGTGTATATGTGTATGTGTGTGTGTGTGTGTGTGTGTGTATATGTGTGTGTGTGTGTGTGTGTGTGTGTATGCGTGTATGTGTGTATGTGTGTGTGTGTGTGTGTTCACCTGTACACAGCTCTCCAGGTCACAGGTGGCACTGACCACGCTGCTGCCCGCCTCACACACCACCGACACGTTACAGGAGCCCTCCGACACGTTAAAGTACAGCAGCGCCATGCTGAACACCAGCTCTGGAACCGCCTCTGAACACACACACACACATACAAACACACACACACATACAAACACACACACACACACATACACACACACATACAAACACACACACACACACACAGACACAGACTTTCAGTATCTCCTTACTGTATGCATTCACACACAGAACTAGGAACACACACTCACCCACACACACATGTGCAGACACACTCACTACTATGCATATGCACACACACACATGCACACAAACAGTCCCGTCCCCCCTCCCACACACACTCACTGACATACACCCCCCCCCCCCCAACACATAGACACACAGAACTAGGAACACACGTGTATGCACACACACTCACAACCCCCCCCCCCCACTCACTCACAAACACACACTCTCACAATACACACACACACACTCACAATACACACAGACACACACACACACACACTCTCACAATACACACACACTCTCACAATACACACACACACACACACACTCTCACAACACACACACACTCTCTCACCGTGCACGTGCAGCATGTGTTTGGCCACGTCCTTCTCGTAGCCCTTGTGGTCAGTGATGCGTGCGCTGTAGACGCCACTGTCGGGGAAGTCGAGTCCGTGGAGGGTCAGCGCGTAGGTGTGCGGGTCCAGCCCCACGCGGCCCTCGTACTCGTCGTACGTCTTCAGCGGGTTCTTGGACTCGTTGCTGTAGCGCAGCACGCTGTGCGTGGAGTTGAAGCGCCAGAACAGGTACTCGATGTCCAGACCCGTCAGGTCCATCTGCACCGAGAACGAGACCGCGCCACCACGCACGCCCAGGGACAGGGCGTCCTCCGCCGAGACTGGAGGAGGAGAGGAGAGAGAGGAGAGGAGGAGAGGAGGAGAGAGAGGGAGGAGAAGAAGAGGAGACAAAGAGAGGAGAGGAGAGAGAGAGGAAGGAGAAGAAGAGAGGAGGAAAGGAGGAGAGAGAGAGAGGAGGAGAGAGAGGGAGGAGAGAGAGGGGAAAGAGGAGGAGAGAGAGGAGGAGAGGAGGAGAGAGAGGGAGGAGAGAGAGAACAGAGAGGGAGGAGAGGAGGAGGAGAAGAGGAGAGAGGGAGGAGAGAAGGAGAGAGACAGAGGAGAGGAGAGGAGGAGAGAGAGGGGCGAGAGGAGGAGAGAGAGGAGAGAGAGAGAACAGAGAGGGAGGAGGAGGAGAGAGAGGGAGGAGAGGAGGAGGAGAAGAAGAGGAGAGAGGGAGGAGAGAAGGAGAGAGAAAGGAGAAGAGAGGAGAGGAGAGAGGGAGGAGAGGAGAGAGAGGGAGGAAAGGAGGAGGAGAAGAGGAGAGAGGGAGGAGAAGAAGAGGAGAGAGGGAGGAGAGAAGGAGAGAGAGGAGGAGAGAAAGAGAGGAGAGACCCATTAACTTCTGATCCTAATAAGCTCTCAGTATCTCTTACTTATCCTAAACACGGCTTATTTACTCTTTACACTAAACACAGCATATTTACTCTTTACACTAAACACAACATATTTACTCTTTACACTAAACACAACATATTTACTCTTTACACTAAACACAGCATATTTACTCTTACACAACATATTTACTCTTTACACTAAACACAGCATATTTACTCTTTACACTAAACACAACATATTTACTCTTACACAACATATTTACTCTTTACACTAAACACAACATATATACTCTTTACACTAAACACAACATATTTACTCTTTACACTAAACACAACATATTTACTCTTTCCACTAAACACAGCATATTTACTCTTTACACTAAACACAACATATTTACTCTTACACAACATATTTACTCTTTACACTAAACACAACATATATACTCTTTACACTAAACACAACATATTTACTCTTTACACTAAACACAACATATTTACTCTTTACACTAAACACAACATATATACTCTTTACACTAAACACAACATATTTACTCTTTACACTAAACACAACATATTTACTCTTTACACTAAACACAACATATATACTCTTTACACTAAACACAGCATATTTACTCTTTACACTAAACACAACATATTTACTCTTACACAACATATTTACTCTTTACACTAAACACAACATATATACTCTTTACACTAAACACAACATATTTACTCTTTACACTAAACACAACATATTTACTCTTTACACTAAACACAACATATATACTCTTTACACTAAACACAACATATTTACTCTTTACACTAAACACAACATATTTACTCTTTACACTAAACACAACATATATACTCTTTACACTAAACACAGCATATTTACTCTTTACACTAAACACAACATATTTACTCTTACACAACATATTTACTCTTTACACTAAACACAGCATATTTACTCTTTACACTAAACACAACATATTTACTCTTACACAACATATTTACTCTTTACACTAAACACAACATATATACTCTTTACACTAAACACAACATATTTACTCTTTACACTAAACACAACATATTTACTCTTTACACTAAACACAACATATATACTCTTTACACTAAACACAACATATTATAAACAGCATATTTACTCACAATATTAAACACAGCCTAAATGCTATTTATATAAAGGCCTGTCTGCCATCTGTCTCATTTCATGTAAAACACAGTGAGTTAATTGACGTGTTTCATAACCTCATTGCATAATTAATCAGTTATCATCACCAACGACTGCTGCATGCTCCATATCAACAGGCGTCTTATCACAGGTTTTGGCCTCAGAACATACTAACCCCGATTTCACATTTACGTCATCACTGCTGACACAACACATACATGCAGCACATACACGCTCACCCCCTCACTCTCTCTCTCTCTCACACACACACACACGCAGCACACACTTACACAGCACACACACACACACACACACACACAGCACACACATACAGAGACACACACACACACACACTCATAGTCAGTCACTCATGGTTTACAGTTTTTCTCGATTGCTTTGACCTGCTTAAGGAAACTGGGGTCCACTTGGTCTTCATGAACACTTTCTTTGCACAGCAGAAGTCATCTATTGCGAATGTGTTCACACATTTTAATTGGGTTCACACCCTTTTGCAAAACAGTTAACACAGATTACACAGACAGTCATTCAAAAAAACCCTAAATCAATTGGTTTTCCAATTGGTGTTGAACAAAAGGAAAACATCTTTTCACAGGTGATAGAGATTCCTTGCATAGGTCTGAATCTCTGATACCCCTGTGTGAAACTCCTTTGCACAATTCTTCAATCAGCAATCATTCCTTATCCATAAGAGATACCATATCTGTATGCAAGTATGAATCTACTGTAATGCACATTTAGACAAAGTACTGTATTGCCTATTTGGTGAAGAAAACAGTACAAAAGGTGTTTACTGTAGGTCTATTTTGATGAAAAAGGACAATTGTAGTTCAATGAAATTTGTCTTGCGTAGGTGCTTACTGTAGGTCTGACATGTCAATGACCGTTACATCTTGGGAGGAATGAATACAATTATTTTTCATTCAGTACATTTTGTCTTTTCAGTTTTTTCTGATACCAGACAAATGAGAAAGAAATGGAACAGACATAGCAAAAATGCTCATTTTGGGAACTATATTTTGCATTTTGTTGTCCTGTGTTTAATAATTGATTGAAATCACACAGTGATTTGACGACAGCAGGGTGTGTTGTTTGAAGGCAAGATTTGCTTTTGCTGCATGTCTTTAGTCTTTTGAGAGAGTAACAGCCTTTTGCAAGCAAAATGTGTTTTTGTTCAGACACGGGTGAGAATGTGATGTCAGAGTTGACACAAGCATCAAAACGATCGAGAAAAACTGTTATATGCCAATACTGCATGCATCACTTACTCTAATGGCCACAAATATGAAACACACACACACACACACACTGCATGCATCACTTACTCTAATGGCCACAAATGCGAAACACACAGACACACACACACACACACACACACACACACACACACACACATACACACACACACACACACTGCATGCATCACTTACACTAACAGCCAACACGTGTACAGCTGCTTCTGAGAAAACCATGGCAATGATTTCTATTTATAGCTGTGTGTGTGTGTGTGTGTGTGTGTGTGTGTGTGTGTGTGTGTGTGTGTGTGTGTGTGTGTGTGGAACAGCCTGGGTGTGACAGGAACATGCATGTGCTCAAAGATAACAGTAGCACATCTGGACTCGTAACTGTGACTGTGTATGTGTGTGTGTGTGTGTATGTGTGTGTACTTGTGTGTGTGTGTGTTTGAGAGAGTGACATATCCTATGTATTCTGTAATTACTGGAATTAGAATAGGGACATAGAACATAGAATTGACAACAAATTCACATCCTATAGGCTTCTTCTGACACTGTAATCAAATAAATCTGGTAAACACAAACACTTCTAGAAAATATAAACAGTCTATAATGCTCTGCATTACTACATATCTTATTCACATATCTTATTACCCTACAATACTACCCCTATAGTTCTACCCCTGAGATTCTCAGGGCTATTCTGGGGGCTGTTCTCAGGGCTGTTCTCAGGGCTATTCTGAGGGCTATTCTGGGGGCTGTTCTCAGGGCTATTCTCAGGGCTATTCTCAGGGCTATTCTGGGGGCTGTTCTCAGGGCTATTCTCAGGGCTATTCTGGGGGCTGTTCTCAGGGCTGTTCTCAGGGCTATTCTCAGGGCTATTCTCAGGGCTGTTCTCAGGGCTATTCTCAGGGCTATTCTGGGGGCTGTTCTCAGGGCTATTCCGAGGGCTATTCTGAGGGCTATTCTGAGGGCTATTGTGGAGAGAAAGGAGACAGACATGAGTGGCTATTCCGAGGGCTATTATCAGGGCTATTCTCAGGGCTGTTCTCAGGGCTATTCTGAGGGCTATTCTCAGGGCTATTCTGAGGGCTATTGTGGACAGAAAGGAGACAGACATGAGTGGCTACGGTACCTGAGTTCATTGTGAGCGCCAGCAGACAGGTCCACAGGATGAGTCCATATGTCCTCATGCTCCAGGTGCTCACAGGTGCTCACAGGGTGTCAGAGGTGCTCACAGGTGGGCACAGGTGGGCACAGGGGTGAAAGAGACTCACAGTGAGAGAGGAAGAGAGAGAGAGAAAGAGAGTGAGAGAGAGAGAACAGGGATGAGAAGAGAACTTGAAATACTAGACAGGCAGAGCCAAGGAGAACATGGGGACCCTTTGCCCCGCCCACCTAAACACACACACACACACACACACACACACACACGCGCACACACACACACGCACACACGCACATATACACAGGCACATATACACAGGCACATGCACACACACACACACACACACACATTTACACACACACACACACGCACATATACACAGGCACATTCACACACACACGCACCAGACGCACACACACACGCGCACACACACACGCACACACACACACACACACACACGCACATATACACAGGCACATGCACACACACACGCACCAGACGCACACACACACGCACACACACACGCACACGCACACACACACAAGCACACACACACACGCACACACACACACACGCACACACACAAACACTGCATGCATCACTTACTCTAACGGCCAAAACTACGAAACACACACACACACACACACACACACATGGGGACCCCGCCCACCTAAACACACACACGCACATATAGCCTACACAGGCACATGCACACACACACACACACACACACACACACACACACACACACACACACACAGACAGGCACATATACACAGGCACATGCACACACACACACACACACACACACACGCTCACACACGCACACACACACACACACAGGCACACGCACGCACACACACATACATGGGGACCACTTACCCCGCCCACCTAAACACACACAGGCACATGCACACATACTGTATCACACACACACACACACACACACACACACACACACACACACACACACATACACAGGCACATGCGCACATATCACACATACACAGGCACATGCGCACATATCACACACATACACAGGCACATGCACACACACTCACACACATACACAGGCACATGCGCACACACACATTCACTTTGCATGACACAGAATGGATTTTGTTTTCAGCACTGTACGGTATGTACGGTAGCCTAGTGAACATGCACTCCATGTGTGTAATCTAATGTTAGTAAGATGTGATTCACTCCGTGTGTGTAGTCTAATGTTAGTAAGATGTGACTCCGTGTGTGTAGTCTAATGTTAGTAAGATGTGACTCACTCCGTGTGTGGAGTCTAATGTTAGTAAGATGTGACTCCGTGTGTGTAGTCTAATGTTAGTAAGATGTGACTCACTCCGTGTGTGGAGTCTAATGTTAGTAAGATGTGACTCACTCCGTGTGTGTAGTCTAATGTTAGTAAGATGTGACTCCGTGTGTGGAGTCTAATGTTAGTAAGATGTGACTCACTCCGTGTGTGTAGTCTAATGTTAGTAAGATGTGACTCACTCCGTGTGTGGAGTCTAATGTTAGTAAGATGTGACTCACTCCGTGTGTGTAGTCTAATGTTAGTAAGATGTGACTCCGTGTGTGGAGTCTAATGTTAGTAATGATGTGATTCACTCCGTGTGTGTAGTCTAATGTTTAAGATGTGACCCTGGTGTCAAAGGCCTGTACGAGGTGATCAAAAAGATCATAATGTATTGATCTGTCAATCTCTCCCTCCCTCTCTCTCTCTCTCCCTCCCTTTCTCTCTGTCTCGCTCTCTTATTTTCTCCCTCCCTCTCTCTCCCTTTCTCTTAAGGAGTGTGAGGGTGGAGAGGGACTCAACACTGAGGAGTGTGCGGGTGGAGTTTTTAAATGTGTAGCATCTTGGCAGAATATCTGAGTCCTGAGGGGAGGGGAGTGGCCTGAACTCACTGGACAGGGGCTGGCCGAGGTCAACAATGACAGACTGGGCCTGACTGGGCCTACTCTATATTCTATAGTACTGAGGTCAGACTGGGCCTATTCTATAGTACTGAGGTCAGCAGACTGAGCCTATTCTATATTCTATAGTACTGAGGTCAGACTGGGCCTATTCTATAGTACTGAGGTCAGACTGGGCCTACTCTATAGTACTGAGGTCAGACTGGGCCTATTCTATAGTACTGAGGTCAGCAGACTGGGCCTACTCTATATTCTATAGTACTGAGGTCAGACTGGGCCTATTCTATAGTACTGAGGTCAGCAGACTGGGCCTACTCTATAGTACTGAGGTCAGACTGGGCCTATTCTATAGTACTGAGGTCAGCAGACTGGGCCTACTCTATATTCTATAGTACTGAGGTCAGACTGGGCCTATTCTATAGTACTGAGGTCAGACTGGGCCTACTCTATAGTACTGAGGTCAGCAGACTGAGCCTATTCTATATTCTATAGTACTGAGGTCAGCCACGACAGACTGGGACTATTCTATAGTACTGATGACAGACTAGGCCTACTCTATAGTACTGATGACAGACTGGGCCTATTCTATAGTACTGAGGTCATCCATGACAGACTGGGCCTACTCTATAATAATTCTAATGTTGTTTGTAGAGGTCATTGACTGTAGCATCCGCCTGGTCTAACGACACTGCCCTGCCTGGTCCTGCTTTGCACTGTAAGTGAGATCAGCAAATATGAGGGTTGACAGGTTAAAACAAACTGACCAAAACATTCTCATAAAAGTGGGGCTGAAGTGAACCCTGTCACTGTCTGATATCGAACGTAGATGTGAGTCACACATGCTCAAGCCTAATCAGCTATGACAAAACATGATACGGCAAAATGTCATAATGACTGATGGGCTTCGGCACAGACAACACCCTCCTGAGTTAAAGAGCTTCTGCACAGACAACACTCTCCTGAGTTAAAGTGCACAGACAACACCCTCCTGAGTTAAAGTGCTCACACTACACCCTCCTGAGTTAAAGAGCTTCTGCACAGACAACACTCTCCTGAGTTAAAGTGCACAGACAACACCCTCCTGAGTTAAAGTGCACACCCTCCTGAGTTAAAGTGCACACACTCCTGAGTTAAAGTGCACAAACAACACCCTCCTGAGTTAAAGTGCTCACACAACACCCTCCTGAGTTAAAGTGCAGACAGGGGTGTCGGACTGGGGGTAAAAGCACTACTGATTATAGGGGCCCAAGGGGAGAGAGGGCCCTTGAAAAGTCTGGAATAGATTTTATTTTACCTGGGTTGAGGAACATGGGGGCCCATCAGGACTATGCAGGGGCCCAGGATCTTGTGCTACGCCCCTGAGTGCACAGACAACACCTTCCTGAGTTAAAGTGCACTGATGGGCTTCTGCACAAACAACACCAGCGTGTGGTTCAACTGTTAGCTTGCTATCTCGGCAGTCCGTGCACGCTGGAACATCTTTCTGGTAGTGCAGTGGGGCGAATATGTGTGTATGTGGGTGCAGTGGGGCGAACATGTGTGTGTGGGTGGGTTTGCAGAGGCGCTAACAGGCAGGCAGGTGTTTCTGTGGGTCCGACGCGTGTGTGTGTGGGGGGTGGGGTGGGGGGTGGTTGAGTGGTCTGAACTGACCATGTCACTGTCTGATATCGAACGTAGACGTGAGTCGCACATGCTCAAGCCTAATCAGTTATGACAAAACATGATACGGCAAAATGTCATAATGTAATTATTTGAGTACATGCTGTACTCAGTTATATTTCACGGAAATGCAACAAAACATTGCTTTTTTGTTTATTTGCTTGAAAAATAAAAATGTCAGAAGTGCAGTGCATGCGCGACCCACATCTGCTCCCGTGGTCACAGACAGGAAACGGCTGTGCATAAGACCCCCAAAGCAGGAAGTGACCTAGATAGAGAGATTGAAGCTCAAACCTTATTACGACTAAAGGCCTCAGAACTCTAATAAACTCAGATGACAGGAGAACTGTGAAAATGTCTATTGATCAAGAATGTTCCAGAATGGTGATTATGTCACCACTGATGGTGTTTGGAGTCATGCTCCTTTCTGCAACAGCAAGTGAGAAACATTTTATTATTTACACCGAATTATATTCCATTTTATTTTAATTTTTGTTTCTTAAATGTTCCTCTCTGTTTGAACATGTCTGTCCTTCTGTCTTTCATTCATGTTAAAGCAACACAGTGTAGTTTCCTACCTTAACATAGTGGCTTCACTCTGACTTATAACAGGGAGAATGGCATGTCTGTCTTTACGATGTCCGGAACGCCTGGTAGCTACAGTATGTTACCTTATTGTTCCGTGCAGGAATGTGACCGTTTTTTTTAAACGTTTTCGACACAGTTGAGTATCCTCTTAGTGCAGAATTGGTAGCCAGTAGAATGATAAGTGACAACAAGGAGTAGGATTTAGCAATAGGCCCCAAGAGGCCATAGGTTCTAGTGATTTTAGAACATCTGAGGGCCATAGGTTCTAGTGATTTTAGAACACCTGAGGGCCACAGGTTCTAGTGATTTTAGAACACCTGAGGGCCATAGGTTGTAGTGATTTTAGAACATCTGAGGGGCTTTGGTTCTAGTGATTTCAGAACATATGAGTGCCATTGTTAGGCATGACGCAAAGAGATTTACACCCAACTGAATGTAAGGTCATCAGCAGCAATTTGCTGTTGCAAAGTGTAAATATGGCTCTTAACATATAATTAAAGTTTAATCATTATTTTTATAGTACCAATAATAATTGAAGTGTAAATGTGGCTGTTAACATGTAATTAAAGTTTAATCATTATTTTTATAGTACCAATAATAATCAAAGTTTAATCATTATTTTGTATAGCACCAATAATAATTAAAGTTGTCTCAGTGGGCTTTACTGCAACCAAAGCTTGAAAGTTCGACATCTGGAAATTGTAAATTGATCAGACAGAATATTAGCATTGCGTTGTTTTTGTTGTTGTTGTTACTAATAAAACTGTATTACAGTTTCTATTAATTACACTAAGATGAAATGCAAGGTAACAATATATATTTAAACTAATACATTAACCCCCAATTTAAGCCCTGTGAGCACATGGTTTATGTTCAAGTCACATTTTTCAACGACATCGTTGTCTACTGTACACACACACACACACACACACACACCTATCTTACATGTCTACGCACACACACACACACACACCTATCTTACATGTCTTGGACTGAGACGAGAGAATGTTCCACTCAGATCAATTGCAAGTAAACACTTTGAAGTAGAGTGCTAAACGGTGCATAGAAAAGTACTGACCTTGAAAGAGTCTTTAAAAAAGATTTAAAAATATATATATTTTAATTTACGGTACAATTGGGCATTGACTAAATACCCCATATAAAACACTAACAGTGACTAAATACCCCATATAAAACACAAACAGTGACTAGTGACTAAATACCCCATATAAAACACTGTGAAGTACAGTGCTAAACAGAGCATATTAAATGTTCATCTTCAAAGACTTTTAAATGTTATATTTTTAAATACGGTAATTTCCTGTGTATTAGCTGCATTGTGTATAACCGCAGGACATGCAAGTTAAAAAACAAAACCATATTAACTGCTCCCGTGTATTAACCTCATAGTTGAAGAAGGTACCTTTAAATATATACTGCACATTTTAAATATATACTGCACATTTTAAATACATATTGCACATTTTAAATATATACTGCACATTTTAAATACATATTGCACATTTTAAATATATACTGCACATTAAAATACATATTGCACATTAAAATACATATTGCACATTTTAAATATATACTGCACATTTTAAATATATACTGCACATTTTACATACATATTGCACATTTTAAATATACTGTATACTGCACATTTTTGCACTAATAATGCATCATTTAGTGCAGGCTTTTCCAAACCGTAACATCCTATTTTGTAGAGTATGCTTGTGTGTATTTCTGTAGACGATAACTCTTGTTTCGGTATAACACCACATTCTAACAAAACAAAACAAAATATTCTTCTAATACTTTAGATTCACAAACTAAGACATTTTGTAATGACAGTAAATTGTAAAACAATAAAATATGCTTTGCATGGAAAGAGTTGTTTCTGATGGTTCAAAATTAGAGTAATGAAACACTTTTGTATTTTGTATAGAGAAACGTATTTTGTTTCTACAAATATTTTCATTGCTTGTTCAGTGCAATGTACTCTATATGTTCTGCTCTGCTGTCATGTGCTGTGAAATGCTGCCTTTGTAAATGGACAGATGTTTTTATTGTACTCTAAATGAACTTAAAGATATTATTATTGTATTCAATGATTTCAGTGACAAAAATAGGTTAAACTAAATCCATATGTATTCAATATGTTATTGTACTCTAAAATTAAATGAACCTCTAATCAACTCTAACAATTATATCTGAAAAAAGCTAGTGTATGTCAGGGGAAGCAGAAATGTCAAATGTGTGTATTATTGAGAGTGACCGTGTGTGACAGATTCACATGGCGTGTGTGTTTTTGACAAAACAGATTTTTGGTAAATATTTGTACAGTTTTGAATAACATTTTTTATTTTTGCAAAAAGATCTGCAGTGTTCTACTTGGGTGAAAAAGCTCTTATATTCCATCACAGTCATTGTAAGCTTTTAGAGCCCAATATGAATCTAGTGTCACACTCTAATATTCTGTTTTTCTGACGTGTCCATAGGAATCTAACTGTAATCCTGCCTGTGTGTCCATAGTGTTTGTATTAATATGATGTCTAACTGTAATCGTGTCTGTGTGTCCATAGTGTTTTTAATAATATGATGTTGAACTGTGCGCCTAATCATATCCATAGTGTTTTATTAATATGATGTCTAACTGTAATCGTGTCTATAGTGTTCTATTAATATGATGTCTAACTGTAATCGTGTCTATAGTGTTCTATTAATATGATGTCTAACTGTAATCGTGTCTATAGTGTTCTATTAATATGATGTCTAACTGTAATCGTGTCCATAGTGTTTTATTAATATAATGTCTAACTGTAATCGCGTCTACAGTGTCGATCGTGTCTACAGTGTCTGGTGGTGAGATCCACGTGCTTGAGGGGGGGTCAGTGGACCTGCAGGTGAACAATTCGGAGAAGGAAGAACACGCCTTCACGTGGTACGTCAACAGGACCAAGAGGATCGTGACCTACCACCCCATGTTTCGGTATGTGGACGTCAGTGGGAAGTATAAGGGCCGAGTGGAGTTCAGCAATGAAACATTCGGTCTGCGGCTGACCTCCGTCCAGAGAAACAACAGCGGACTCTACACTGCTAGAACGATGAGGGATGAAAACTCACTGGTCCAATACACACTCTCAGTCCTGGGTGAGTGCGTCAAGGTGTGTGTGTGTGTGCGTATGCCTGTGTGTGTGTGTGGTCAAGTGTACAAATTGTGTATGTGTGTGTGTATGTTCGTGTGGACGCGTGTGTGAGTGAGTCTGTGTGTGTGTGGTCAAGTGAACAAGTTGTGTGTGTGTGTGTGTGTGTGTGTGTGTGTGTGGTTGACCATGCAAATTGTGTACTGAATGTGCATGTATGCATAAGCATGCAGTTCTGCCTACATCAATGTTGGTTATTTTTGTTGGTGTGTTGTAGATTTATATAGTGTGTTTGTTGTTTGGTGTTTTTGTTGGTGTGTTGTAGATTTATATAGTGTGTTTGCTGTTTGGTGTTTTTGTTGGTGTGTGTTTATGTTTATATAGCACATGCTTTTATCCAAAGCTACTCACACCATATAATAACAATAAACAACCTTACCATTATGAGGAACTATTTAGTAGAATCAAATACATGTTTATATAATTCAAAATATAATATAATAATTGATATATTATTACACTGTATATTATTACACTGTATAATTATTTATATAACATTTCAAATACATACAGTACCTCACACATGCATGTTGCATTCACTTGGACTGTACCACTAAACTGGTGCAGGGGGGAAACCACAACCTCCACCATGGTGTAGCAGCACACATTTGTGTGTGTAGGCATATTTAAGTGCTCATACATGCTTACCAAAATGATGTCGCCTGTGTGTGTGTTCATGTGTATTGTGTGTGTGTCTGTGTATGGGCATTCATATTTGCATGTGTGTCTATACATGTGTGTGTGTGTGTGCGTGTGTTTGTTTGTGTCTGTATGTATGGGCATTCATATTTTCATGTGAGTCTATGCATGTGTGTGTGTGCATAAGTGTGTGTGTGTCTGTATGTATGGGCAGTAATATTTGCATGTGTGTGTTTCACAGAGCCTGTAGTAGCCCCTATCCTGACTGTGGTGTGTGTCTCTGTGTGTGTGTGTGTGTATGTGTGTGTTTCACAGAGCATGCAGCAGCCCCTACTCTGACGGTGGAGCCTAACAGGTCCAGCAATGACACCTGTGATGTGATGGTAACCTGTACAGGTCATGACCTCAATGTGACCTCCACCTGCAACTCCACCAGCTGTTCTCCTGTGGGAGGGACTTATACAGATCCCACCCTCTCGCTCTCTGTCAAGGATGACAACATCATCTGTAACCATAGTAACCCTGTCAGTTGGAGAGTCGCCAAAGTAAAGATCAACCAACTGTGTGGAACAGGTGATATGATTATTTTAAAAGCTTAGTGTTAGTTTCGTTTCATTTTGTTCTGTCCATCTGAGCAATATGTTGCGGTTGTTTTCCACACAGCGAAACACTTCGCGAATTTCAGTCAGCGAAATTTCGCATCAGGGGCCTTCAGGAAGTTTAGTAGTTGCTGCTACTGGAAGCAACTGGAATTCATGCATTTCCACGGAATTATTTTTGGAACAGATACCTGTTCATTCGTACTCGTTGCTCGACTTATCGTGACTAAATTCAAGATGGGGGCGAACGGTAAACTTCCTGAAGGTACTGTCTGTATAAATCGTCTTGTAAATACACTACCAGTGCTTTTTCATTGTTCTCAATGTCTCGTTTTAAATGTCAGAGCCCTCGGAAGTCTACCAATGAAGTGTGGAGCTACTTTGAGCCTTGTAAATGGTGTAAAACAGTCATTTGTTTGCATGGCTAGGCCGATGCCCGAGGCACCCCCATCAAAAACCTGTTGGTAGCATCCTCTAACTAGCGCCAGATTTCGGAGTGCAGGGGACAAGCCGAGATGAGCTATGAGACATAATGAACAGTGGTTCTTAAACTTTTTTTCTGCCGACCCCACAAAAAAGTATGGCAAGGTCTGGCAACCCCACTTTCCCCAAACCCATTCTAAAGGTCCATTCACACCAAGAACGATAACGATAACTATAAATAAATATCGTTCCTGTTAATATGAATGACGACGTTCACACATAAACTATAACGATAACGACATGAAGAACGATATCGTTGGGGATTACTTTCAGAACGATTTTCAGAATGATAAAAAGCTAATAGCCAATCAGAACCCCCACATGGATAGCATGGAACCGTCATTTTTCGTTTTTGATCTGTAGCCCCCCCGCTGGACTGGACCCCCCGAAAGGAGGGTAGGGAAGACACAGTTCTCTGTGAATATCTTGAGAACCGTAGGGCCTAGGATGACCAATTTTTTCCGTATGTTTGCCTCCAGGGGTCATGTTAACCCATTTCATGTGCACACATGTGCACAAACAGATACACACACACACACACATACATTCACAGTAATCATATGTATGACACATACTCACACAGTAGACATATGTACGCTTGCATGCACAGGCACATCCGCAGGCACACACACAAGCACGCACACACACACACACACACACACACACACACACACACACTCACACACACACACACCCACACACATAACATAAACATAACACAAACAATCAAGAATTTCTCAGAATTATGAACAGGCAAGATGGAGGTGGGGTTGTATAAAATGAATTTTACATGTGAAATCTATGAACTAATCATGTTTTGGTACTTGTTGTCTAGCAGATACCAGTGAGAATTGAGTGTGGATAATGCAATTTAGTGAGACAGTTAGAATCATATAGGCCTTTCAGCGTGATTTCTTTTTGTAGAAAAAATGTGCTGGACTGGGCGGCGGTCATATTTTGTACCGCTCTGCGGTACATCTAGTTTTAAGAGACTTTAGAGATGAACTTTGATGGAGGCTTTCTGACAGAGAAGGGTGAAGAGTCTGGTATTTAGTGGGCGAGATTTGATGAAATTCACCATTTTAATTGCTGTCTGGAGAACATTGTTAAGCTCGGGCTTAAGTGCCTTGGATGCCAGGGCCTCTGGATAATGCAGTGATTGAACTTGATGTGTGGTGCAACGCTAAAGACCTTTGCTTTCAGCCCTTTATTTTTCCTCAACATAGCTGCTGCACCGTGTGTGCATATGCTTAGGCAGTTGGCTCAATGAAGCCCTGCGTCTTCCATCCAACCATTGAGACAATTAAAAATGTCACTGCCGGTACACCTTCCTTCCATCGGAGAGCAGAACAGCATCTCCTCGTGAAGTTTTCCTTCATAACTGTAGCGAATAAACACCAATAATTGTGCGACACTTATCAAGTCAGTAGACTCATCTAACTGTAAAGAAAACCTGCAGTTTTTTACTCTCTCATTTAACTGACATTTCATGTCATTAGCGATCTCGTTAATGTGCTTGGACACTGTATCATTGGAGAGGGGGATTTGCTTGAGCGCACTTGCAATCTTTTCACCATGCATTGCAGTGGTCATCGCAATTGCTGCAGGGAGGATGAGGCTTTTGGCAATTGTGTGTGGCTTTTGTGTTTTTGCCACAAGGTGGGCCACTTCGTAGGAAGCTGCCAAGACTTTGGTGGGCAAGGTAGCACTACGGCCTTCTGCCTTGCAGGGCAGCTTCTTTTCGCAGAAAGAAAGTCATTGGTTTCATAGCATCCTCGGGATGGCGGGTTTCGAGATGTCGTTTCATTTTGACAGGTTTTAAGCTCTCATTCGCCAGAACATCGCCGCAAATCACATTGTGGGTGGTTGAGGTTATTTTTAACTTGGCAAGTGAATCCATATTTCAGAAATTCTTTCTGATAAAGCCGACGCCTCGTTTGTTCCTTTTTACGGCCTGTCGAATTCTGAGGATCGCGGACGAATAGACGCACTTCCGAGCTTTTGTTAGATTTTTTAAGCAGCCACCTGTCCATTTTGGCTAGTAGGCTATCTGTGTCTTTTTTTTTGTTTTACTTAAAATAGCGGGAACAAGTTGAGTTTGCATAGTGGGAGCAGATAGTTACATTGTTTCTATCAGCCGACCAGTAGCCCATAAGCTGAACCAGATCTCGTTGAAAGACAAAAACATTTCTCTCTCTTCTCTTAACTGCGTGTGAATATTATTTTCCTTTGTTTCACTGTCATAACTATAATTTCAGACTGAATACAGAAAATAATTGGAGCCCCCACCGAAGTTTTTGCCAATCCCATTTGGGGTCGCGACCCCTAGTTTAAGAATCACTGAGCTATGAGACAAAAGTTCACACTTGGTATCATGTTTCAACACACTTTAGGTCAATATCACACCGAACTTCTCCTTTAATGAAGAAATCCAGGGGTCTTTATGCCTCGACTAAGTTGATGTTGCCTATAAACAACAATTCATGTTCATAGAAACAACAAGGTCACCCAGACATAATATATTTCATACCTGTGTGTAGCCTAGCTGTATGGCTACGTTTACAACGAAATCCAATGGCTGAACATACTAGCAGTTGGCCTGAAAAGTTTGAGTGTTTAAACTATTATATATAGTGGTCTATTTAGTTGTGTATGTGCCCTGACCAAGTTTGTGTGGCATATAAACCACAATTCGTGTTGATAAAAGTACAAATGTTCGTGTAGAAACATTTTAATCACATACAAATTTTGGTGTTACAGCCATCCGCCATCTTGGTCAGACTTTTATGTAACCAACTTTGTTTCGCCTGCCTTGGCGATTCGCTCTCATTTCGCCCAACCATGGCCAATTTCGTCTCCATGGCAACCTCAATATGGACCCTTTCAAGAGAGTTCCATTATCAGCATCATAGTTGGCCCCACAAGACTTCCTTTTTAACATTCCATATGTTATCTTAATGCAGAGGAAGTAGATTGGGGCCCAAATAGAACGTTCAAGCATTGTTTTTGTTTTTATTGTTGAAAGGGTCTATATGCAAAGCGAAATTTCGGTGGAAACCGACCGTTAGTTTAGTTTAGTTTTGTTCTTTCTATCCGAGCAATATGGATGGTTGTAAAATCAGATACAGTATTTGAATAACAAGCAGCTGTCTTATGCTACACAAGTCAGCCATGCCGTTGCTATGCTATGTGCCGTTGCTATGTGCCGTTGCTCTGCTATGTGCCGTTGCTATGTGCCGTTGCTCTGCTATGTGCCGTTGCTATGTACCGTTGCTCTGCTATGTGAGTGTGATGATGTGTGTGTTTCCTGTGCAGTGGCACCTCCTGCTGACGCATCTCTGTACCTGCTGATCCCTGTGAGCCTGAAGGCCCTGCTGCTGTCCATAGCTCTCATCGTCAGGGCTCTGCAGTCGGCACTGACCACATCGGATTCAGAGAGAGACTAAACACACACACACATTGTGCACACGCACACACACACGCACACACACACACACACACACACACACACACATCACCAGGGGTCTGCAGTCAGCACTGACCACATCGGATTCAGAGAGAGACTAAACACACACACACACACACACGCACACACACACACACACACACGCACACACACACACACACACACACACACACACACACGCACACACACACACACACACACACACACACACCCCCCCTGCACACACACACACACACACACACACACACACACGCACACACACACACACACACACACACACACACACACACGCACACGACACACACACACACACACACACACATCACCAGGGGTCTGCAGTCAGCATTGACCACATCGGAATCAAAGAGAGACTAAACACACACACACTCACACACACACACACACACACACACACACACACACTGAACACACATGCGCTTACATAGACACCACACACACACACACACACACACACACACACACACACTCACATGCACACATTTTAGATACTCAATTCCACATTACAAGTAAATTTTCATTAGGAATCAAATGTTTTGAATGATCAAACAGATTAAACCACATCAGCACATTGTTATTTATGACAATACAATCTCAGGGGTACAGAAAACATCTCCTTTTCCAAATAAACATGCTTCCTATAATGGCTGAAATTGAGCAGTACTTTACCAACTGTTTGGCTCTTGTTTTCAATAGCCCCTCCAATACAAAGTCCCCGGGTCGCCAGCCTGTGTACATGCCCTAGACTACCAAACACTAGCACAATAAGCTGGCATCTGTAGCCAAGGTTTTCAATGGTAGATATTAATGATTGATATTTTACAGTCTTAGAAAGGTAAGAGTATTATTATTTTATTATTATATTATATTATATTACATTATATTATATATTAGTATTATATTCCTATAAAAGTGTTTGCAGGTGAGTTAAACCAATCAGACTGTACAGTAGTGCTTTTCTTCAGCCACACAGAGAATCTGAGCAGCAATGAGATCCACAAGTCTGTTGTGTCTGGCAATATACAGTCCTTTAAGTGATGTGCAACTGTTCATAATGTGGGCTACTGACTCCAGGTGTTGAGGGGGGTCATGCAGCATGCAGAGGGGTGAATGGATGGAAGGAAACCACAGTGAAAGGTTGTATTTGGTGGGAAGAACCTGTAGACGTGCTTTTATACAGAAAATAAGGATCTCCTCACTGATGTTGCCATTGCTATAGATGGTGTGTGATGCAGAGTGGTCCGCAAAGGGCAGTTTGGCCAACTTTCCCTGCAGCTTTAGACTGGACCAGTACTCCATATTTTGGGCTCTCTGAATAGACAGGAGAGTCTGCCTGGATGTTCTAGGCTGGAGCAGGTGAACAATGCTGTTATGGTGCAGCCTGGCATCCACAACAACAGATGGATCCTCCACAACTGCATCAGAGACCTCCACAGGTTGGAGATGGGAAGTCCACTTCAATTCAGTGCCTGTTCTCTGGCATAGGTCATTTAGGTCTGGCCAGTCAGATGACACGCCAAAACCCTGTGCTTGTCCATCAAGCTTTCCGTGGGGCTTTCTTTTAAAGCCCAGGAAGTTGTCATCCCCACTGCATGCATGTAGCACTTTCCGTCTCTTCAAATCCAGCATTAGAATGCTCTGGCCATTAGCCTCACACTGGTGTCGTCACAATTCAGCATGTTGTTGAGGTGAGACTGTCTTGTGGCGGTATACTCCCACATGCAGTGTGGAACTCCAAGCCCCCCGTCCTGTTTTTTCTGGAAGATAAAACATCTGGTGGAATGTGTATTTCCTAACCATATTTACAGTTTTGTTGTCCATTTCACGCAGTACTTTCTGTGGAATATGGACATTTGCAAAAAGGTGTTGAATTTTAGAAAATGCTATGTCTAGTATTGCTTGTAGTTTAAAAGTTACATGCAGAGGTGCTGCGTGGATGAGGTCCAGTCTGGTCAGAGGTGCTGCGTGGATGAGGTCCAGTCTGGTCAGAGGTGCTGCGTGGATGAGGTCCAGTCTGGTCAGAGGTGCTGCGTGGATGAGGTCCAGTCTGGTCATAAACTGATGATGTCATTCTCTTGTTGATTCCATTCTCCAGTGATGTTAAATTTATGGCCCAGGTAGTTATAGGTCTCGTGTCTGGGGTACACTCTGATTGGCTGGTCTAGGATGTGAAAAGAGGGGGGCTGGTCAGTTTTTGATCTGTACCAGCGATAGCCACCACTTCTCCTCTCATAAAAAACTGCACATATTCTGCGTTTTACTTGTAGGCCAGACCATGAAAGGAATCTATCAGTGCATGACAGCATGTTGTTAATCAGCCCTTCATCTCGGGATGCGATGGCCACGTCATCGGCATAGCCCTGGACTGGGTTAGGTGACAGGACTTGGGACGGGGCATGTGCACAGAGCCATTTTAGCCATGTATTTAATGCAATAATGAAATTTACAGCACTCCATGGACAGCCAGTTTTAATTCCTACTTCAAGTGGTATTGGTCTGGTGAGGTCTTTTCCACAGATTACTTGTAAGAAGGAATCACTGTATACATTTTTTATTATATCCACATAGATTTTAGGGAGCTGTATCTCTTCCAATGCATCAATCATGACTCTGTGAGGCAAAGTGCCGAAGGCATCTCTGAAGTCAAGAAAGATAAAGTATAGTTTAGCAGATTCATGCTTGAAATCGTCAATGGCGGTCTTTAAGCAAAAAACATGCTCATTCATGCCTTGACGGTCAATGGCTTTTTTGGTCAGGCTTTTTGTTTGTTGGACAGAATTCCAGTATCAACCAGCCATGGCAGTATTCTTAAAAGCATGCATTTCATGAAAACTTTGTATACAGATGGCAATAGAGAGATGTTCCTCCATGTTGAGGGGTCTTCTGGTACATTGTCCTTTTTTGGTATTCTGTGAATGAGTGCGCCCTTCCATGAACTAGGGACTTTACCATTGAGCAGACAGGTGTTAAATATGCTTTTCAGAATGTGGCAAGACATCTGCCTAGTGGCCTTGAGAGTCTCATAAGTGACACCATCTGAACCACTTGCTTTATTATTAGGCAGATTTACTATTACTTTTTCAATGTCCTCTACTGTAAATGCTGATGTACATGGCGGTAACTCAGTCATTGTGATGTCTAAGTCATTATTCCACGGGGGTAATTCGAGCCAAAGAGTAGATGGATCAGACTGGCATTTTTCCGATAGTAATTATACACTTGCTCAGTGTCACCAGAGTCTGACGGTGGCGTGGGAAACATACAGTCATTTAGAATAGCAGGTAGGTTAGCTTGTTTTGGCCTCTACCTTTTGGGGTTGTCTGCGTTGTTCTCTCGTGGCCGCAGCAATCGCTGGCTGGATCACCTCCTGCAGATACCGCAGATGTTTTTCAATCCATTCGACTGGATCCACAATAGGGATTGATTTTAATCGCACGTTATCACCCTGTGGCAAAGTCCTTAGAATCCGAATTATGTACTTGAGCAATGGTAGTCCAAATTGTCTCCCATCTACGCGTATTGTGGAGTATATTCCGTTTTTGAAGAAGGCTCCGTTGAGAATTGCGAACAACTTTGACCACTTCCTGAAATCTCCAGTGAGTAAAAACTGTTGTTTTCCTTGTAATCGTTTAGTATCCAGGCCTTTCCTAAATTGTCTTTCGTGATACTGGAAGTTTGTCCATTCATCTTCTGTCAGCAGTCGTTCGTAATCTGTGAACTCCGTTGTTGATAGAGTATTGTAGGCCGACGGTAGATGTTGTGGGGTAGGGTCCAGGATTTGCGCACTTTGTAAATTGCTTAGCTAACCTAGCTAATCATATTTAGCAGTTATGCTAACTATGCTAACTAGCATGCTAACATGCTAACTATGCTAACCATGATCCGGCCGCCTTGTTTTCTCGATCGATTCGCTCAACGTGCACACATACAAATCTTTTTGCTCCTATTATATCACCTAGCCAGGAGCAAAAGTATCGTCACTCGTAGAAGCAGATTCGAGCACTTGTATCAATTGACTTGTAGTCGTGCAAGAAAATCAAAGCGATCTGTAGAATTTTATTAATGAGAAATTAGTTCACAGATGCACAACTTCGGATGCATTAGTTCACATTTGGGTTTACAAATGCACGAATGTTGTGCATGTTCTCAGATTATGAAACACAGATGTGCAAATGTGTTTCGCACCAACTGCGCTGCAACGATTGGAGCAAAAGTGTCGAGTGCGTGACTCTTGAAAGTTGTGACTCACAGGATAGGATTTGTGTACCTGTAAAAAGGATTTGTGAACCCGTAGCCCCTATTTTGTGTTAACAAGATATAAAAAAATATGTACAACTTCAAGTTTACTGTTACACATTTATGACTTTAGTGTGCACATGCAAAATCTGCAGTTAAATGTGCTCGCCACTTTTGCGCCCAATATACCTTCATAATGAGTGCCCAAAATTGTTGCAATATGGCCGCCGAGTGGAGGGACTTGCCTAAAAGGACTTTGCTATAACACCATGAAGACATTTCATTAGCATGACACTTTACACTTTACTCAGATAGATAGATAGATAGATAGATAGATAGATACTTTATTGATCCTCAAGGGGAAATTCAAGGGTCTCAGTAGCATACAGACATAACACACAACATGCACTTACAGCAGAAATGGTAAACATAAGTATAAGTATAAACATATAACTAAACTCCACTGTACAATAAAGACAGTAGAAGATAAGACATACAATAAGAAGATAAGAAAACTAACAAAACTAAATACTAAATACACTATATAAGTTAAATTAAGAAAGTCCAATGTGCTTGAGGGTGATCAAGCATAAGACGCTTGTAGTGACAGGGCCGGGACTGGTAAGGTGCTAAAGGGAGTGAGTGTCATGGTGAAGGTGCAAACAGTAGTCCAACCATAGTCCTTAGTTATGTGTGCATGGCAAGGTGCTCAAGAGAGTGAGTGTCATGGTGAAGGTGCAAAAAGTAGTCCAACATTAATCCAACAGTGCAACAGTGCAAGAGTAAGGTCTAGAGACCAGCATAAATAATATCGACAAATAGGAGAGTAAAGTGTAATGTAGACAAGGTAAAATAAAAAACTATTTCAGTGCAAGAACAGGTTGAGGTAATAGAGTTATAGCCATTCATTCATTCAGTATTGTATCAGAAGCCTGACCGCAGCCATTGATCATTGATCATGTGTGCTAATATAGCATGAAAAACAGTGTAGCAGTAAAATAGTAGTGAAAACATTAGGCTTTGTACAATAGTAAAACAGTAGTAAGCAGTAGTGGGCAGTCAGTACTCAAAACATGGACATGGAGAGGGTGGAGAGGCAGACAGACTAAGCAGAGAAGTCTATCTCTCCTCTTCCCTTTAGTGAGGCATTGAACAGTTTGACGTGTTGCCAGAACACCAACCGTATGGACCCCAGAGCGATAGCACAAAATCAATACGTCTTACAAGTAAAGGTGTTTAAGTCGTGATTCACTCGGATCTTTCACCCGTATCTTTAAATTAACCCATGAGTCGCGAGTCTCTAGTATCAATAACTCGGATCAGTTGAGTCCTACTACAATTCAATCTAAAACGATAAACAGCGCCACACACAAACCTCTTGCAACATTAGCTAGCCTACTAGCCATCATAGCTGCCAAAAATGTAACAATTTCGTAAGTAGGATAACCACAACTCCACAAATCAACTCAAGCGACTGAGTGAGCAGGCAGTCTGAGATAACTGGTTAACTTCCCGCAGAGCCGGGTTAGTCGGATCAGCCGGCCGGTTAGGCTACATTGAGTACGAGTCGGCTACGGCTACGTTGTCATGAGTGGCTGTAGACGAGCGAGTAGCTCCTCCTCAAAGTGAAAAGCAATTCCACAACAAAAGCCATTCTTCAACTCTTAAATAACATTCAATGTTCTGCATGTAGCCTAGGCATACTTTAGATTTGGTGTATAGATGTAGCATATTAAAATGCAATTAGGTCGCGCAGACAGTCCGAAACATTGCACGCTCTTAATGGAGCTGCTTTGTATACCCGGGTTAGTCGGATCGCTGGGCCGGGCGGTTACGTTATGAGTGCGAGTCAGCCGAATCAGCCGGCTACGTTGTCATGAGTGGATCTGTAGACGAGCGAGTAACTCCTCGTCAAGGTGAAAAGCAAATCCACAACAAAACCATTCTTTCACTTCTGAAATAGCATACAATGTTCTACACGTAGGCATAGCCTACTTTAAAATGCAATTAGGTCGCGAAGACAGTCCGAAACATTGCAAGCTCTGTATGGAGCTGCTCAGGCTAGCCGGGTCAGTTGGATCAGCAGGGCGGGCCGGTTACGTTGTTATGAGTGCGAGTCAGCCGAATCAGCCGGCTACGTTGTCATGAGTGGATCTGTAGACGAGCGAGTAACTCCTCGTCAAGGTGAAAAGCAAATCCACAACAAAAGCCATTCTTTCACTTCTGAAATAGCATACAATGTTCTACACATAGGCATAGCCTACTTTAAAATGCAATTAGGTCGCGAAGACCGTCCGAAACATTGCAAGCTCTGTATGGAGCTGCTCAGGCTAGCCGGGTCAGTTGGATCAGCAGGGCGGGTCGGTTACGTTGTTATGAGTGCGAGTCAGCCGAATCAGCCGGCTACGTTGTCATGAGTGGATCTTTAGAGGAGCGAGTAACTCCTCGTCAAGGTTAAAAGAAAATCCACAACAAAAGCCATGCGTTCACTTCTGAAATAACATATATTCTGCACGCATAGCCTACTTTAAAATGCAATGAGGTCGCGAAGACAGTCTGAAACATTGCAAGCTCTGTATGGAGAGTAGGCTAGCCAGTCGGATCAGCCAAGCGGGCCGGTTACGTTGTTGTTATGAGTGCGAGTCAGCCGAATCAGCCGGCTACGTTGTCATGAGTGGATCTTTAGAGGAACGAGTAACTCCTCGTCAAGGTTAAAAGAAAATCCACAACAAAAGCCATGCTTTCACTTCTGAAATAACATATATTCTGCACGCATAGCCTACTTTAAAATGCAATTAGGTCGCGAAGACAGTTGCAATGTCCGAAACATTGCAAGCTCTGTATGGAGTTGCTTGAGTAGGCTAGCCTACCTGGGTCATTTGGATCAGCCGCGGGCGGACCGGTTACTATGTTGTTATGAGTGCGAGTCAGTCGAATCAGCCGGCTACATTGTCATGAGTGGATCTGTAGACGAGCAAGTAGCCTAGTTTCTACTCGTGTCAAGGTGATAATAATAATAGGCCTAATGAGAATAGTAGTAGTAGTAGTAATAATAATAATAATAATAATAACAATAATAATAATTTAGTCACTGCAGGGCATTTCTACATTCCTGTTTCTATGTCTACATTGAAAGTCAATTGCTTAGGCTAGGTTAAGACAATAAATAAACAGTCTGGCTCAAACTGCTTTCTTTCCCGTGAGTGGGTGGAGATTTTGATGCAATTATATTAGGCTATTTTATATTATATTATATTAGGCTACCTAACATGATATACATATCATAGCTATACATATATATATATATATATATATATATATATATGTATAGCTATGATTAATAGGCTAATAATATTAGTTGCCTAGTAGGCCTATTAGCTGCCTATAATACCTATTAGAATAGATTCCTAGTAGCCTACTATTAGTATATAGTAGTGGTAATAAACACTGTAGCAGAGTAGCATTAGACCTAGGCAAATTTTCTATTGTTAACAAAACAACAACAAATAATTAATTATTATAATATAGGCTACCCTCCCTGTCAATAAGATCAAAGTTTCTGAACATGAGCACCAAAAAGATGAACAATGTGTGGATGCACTTTGACCAGGAGACCAAAACTCTTAGGCTAAATGCAAGTACTGCAAAAACCTGGTTTCAAATCATGGTGGATCCACATCCAACATGAGAAGGCACTTAACGAAATGAAGCACCCCACTGCACTGCTTGAACGTAGGACTGAATTTCTTTGCGATTTAGCAATACTGACTCAAGTGACTCAAGTGACTCGTTCAACCCGGATCAGTTTAGTGAGTGACTCAGAATAACCCGGATCCTTAAAAGGAATCGAGTTTGACAGGCCTACTTACAAGGCGAAAACGCAGAAAGGCTAGATTCAGCGCTAGCTATCAAGGTAATCTCTCTGATCTAGAAAATATGATTAGACAAATTAGGAAAGAAACTGACCAGGAATTGAATCGTAATGATAAACCAATGACCTTGCAACCTACTCTTGAATTAAGTTCACCTGAAAGCGTGGAAGTGAATGAATGTGTTGAAGCAGATGTTGAACAATGTGCAGGATTACTAAACCAGATTACCCTGACCTCAGGAATACTTGATGATTATTGAATGTGAATAAAAGAATGGAAAATGAACCATAACTGCAAACAATGACCTCATAATAAATAATAAAGTGCGATGAATGAAATGTATCATTACAAGTATTTTAGTAGCCTGACCTTGTAAAGTCTAGGGAATTATGCATGTAAAGAATTGTATGTCTCAAATTGTGAAATGGGTAAAGTGCCTTAAACTGTTTAAATTAATGTATTCAGATTGCATTGTGTGAAGAGTTAATGCCATAAGTGTTTGTAACCTGTAAGAATGTAACCGATCTCTCTTGATGACTGTAAAAGTGTATGTTGCTAAATGTAATGTGTCACATGGTTATAATTGCCATTGAATGTAAACTGTTTGTGTAACCTCTGGAAACTATCTGTAAACCTGAATGTAATGTATCATCTCCGAAATGTAACCCGGAGAAGTATGTTAATGCGTGTCATCTTAAATTGTTGGTTAAGATCAGTGACTTCTAGAATGTATTAGCTATCGTGAGAATTTCCCAGCTAACGTGAGAATATTCCCAGCCATCGTGGGAACTTCTAGAAGGTTCTAAACTGTCGTGGGAAAATAGGATTGATTTGTCTCAGGAATGTGTGGGGGAGGTCAAGTCCACCTAGTATAAATAGGGGTCGAACCAAATGATCGGGGCTGCTTCTTCTTTTTTCCTTACTTCAACTCGTTGGGTTTTTGCTTTATGATGTCGCGTGCGGTTGTTAGAATTCGTCCTCCGAAATTCGTTGAGAAGCAAAGTGTTGGACGTCGTGCCAGGCTGTCGCGGACCGAAACTCCGTGGAACCTGTTGCAGATATCAGACCTGCTACTCCGACAGAGAGTGACTGCAGAAGACAATCAGCTGACTTTTTCCCCTTTTTTGAGGACTTACTCTTTTTTTTTCTTATATACCCTTTTTCTCCGTTTGTGGATTACTATTGTATTCTCTTCTCCATCTGTGGATTACTATTTTTATTGTATTCTCTTTTGTGGATTTACTCTTTTTACATCTCAAGTACATCTCTATAACATTGTAACCTGCAAGTGGATATTACGCCGCATTTTGTAACATCACCAAAGTGCTGAAAAGTAAAGAACTCATTTAACTTTGGCATCCAATTCTTCAAGCAGTATTTTTGTCTTTTCTTGGTTTTTCTACGAATTCCAGCAGGAGGGTAAGATAACTGGTTTCTTCTGTGGTTATTCATCTGCTCTGTCTAAGACTTGGGTTAGTTGGACTAATAAAATCTCCATCCTTATAAAACCTGAGCAAGAAGTAGCCTATAACCTGTGTTTCTAGATAAATTCTAGGGTCAAACATCTTCGCACGTTAGCCAACTGTTCGAGACCTAGGCGTAGTCGCTCCTTATTTCATAAACATCTCAATAAATCCACCATGGAAGCCCGATCAACTTCCAAGGGGGATATTTAAAATAGGAGTAATAGGTTATCTACGCCGCAGAGGGAAGACGTGCGACTTCGCTCGACAGTAGGTCCCTGCTATCCACAATAACCTCAAGGGGGTATCGTGGGTCTTAACTGCCTAGGCCTGGGGTTACGTCTGAGAAACGGCTGACGTTGACTAGGTTCTGGGGGTTACCTGCAGGGGGCAACACAATGTGTGTGTGCGTGTGTGTGTTCGTGTTTGTGTGTGTGTGTATGTGTGTGTGTGTGTGTTTCTGTTTCTGCATATGTGTCCATGGCGTAACTCTTCAAATGCATTTTTATATTCCCAAGTCAAGGAAGGTAGTACCCAGACAGAATCATAATATGCAGATTACCCACACTCTGTTTCACACACACACACACACACACCAAGGAACATCATCTGACACCGCTGCCCCTACACACACACAGCAATCCAGACTATCCTCATTTGTAGATCCAAGTGCTACCAGAGCTGAAGCTTCCCTCTCTATCTCCCCTTGATGACCCAACTCTTTTCCAAACACTTCTGACCGCCCAACACACCTAACATGCTCCATCTCCTTTGACTACTACTAAAACATCTGCACTCTCATCCTCTGGCAGTAGTATTTATTGTTGTAGTATTTACTGTTGTATATTTATTGTTGTAGTATTTACTGTTGTAGTATTTACTGTTGTAGTATTTATTGTTGTAGTATTTATTGTTGCAGTATTAATTGTTATTAAAGGTCTCCTTGGATAAAAGCTGCTACAGTAAATGTAAAGTATAGTGGTGTGTTTTGCAGAGCCTGTAGCAGCCCCCACTCTGACTGTGGTGTGTGTGTGTGTGTGTGTGTTGTGTTTAACAGAGCCTGTAGAAGCCCCCACTCTGACTGTGGTGTGTGTGTGCGTGTACAGTGTGTGTGTGTGTGTGTGTGTGTGTGTGTGTGTGTGTGTGTGTTGTGTTTAACAGAGCCTGCAGCAGCCCCCACTCTGACTGTGGTGTGTGTGTGTGTGTGTGTGTGTGTGTGTGTGTGTGTGTGTGTGTGTGTGTGTGTGTGTTTAACAGAGCCTGCAGCAGCCCCCACTCTGACTGTGGTGTCTAACTGGTCCAGCAGTGACTCCTGTAGTGTGACTCTAAACTGCACAGGACTCAACGTGTCTCTGATCTCCAGATGTAACGGCACCTTCTGCTCTCAGGAGGGAGGAGTCACATCCCTCTCCATCTCTCTCAACAACAACGCTGTCTCCTGTAACCATAGCAACCCTGTTAGCTGGAGCCAGACCACCATGGACCTTAAGCCACTCTGCCCACTGCACAGAGGTGAGACACACCAACACGTGGTATACATTATTACAGACAGGTCACAATAAACAAATACAATATGCATGGTATACAAGACAATACGGTAACACTTTATGGTAAGGGTACATGAATTATCATGAACTCATCTTGATTTATGCATTCCTTCATTACTTTATATCTTATGAATCATCAGGAATTTACATGACTTCATAGTCTCTCATTCATGACCTCATGCATGAACAACACATCAACTAAAACATTAGGTACGATGGGTACATCATTATTACATTACATTACATTACATTACATTTGGCTGACGCTTTTTAACCAAAGCGACTAACAACATGGTAAACAGTAAGTTTTTAGAACAATTCTCACAATTTTAGGACAGTTTAAAAAAAAACATTAGAGTACAGTAAGAATAAGTGCGTCAGTGAGTGCTGTTTTTAACAGTTACTTGTCAGTTTAAAACGGCTGGTGAGTGCTAGGATCAGCAAGACTTGTTGTAAGTGTTGCTATGAGAGTAGATGTTCTCTAAAGAGCTGGGTCTTCAGGAGTTTTTTGAAAGTGGAAAAGGATGTCCCTGCCCTTGTAGGAACTGGCAGTGTGTTCCACCAACGAGGAACAACAGATGAGAAAAGTTTGGATTGGCTTGAGCGTACCGGTGGTAGAGCTAGACGTCGTTCGTCAGAGGAGCGCAGCGGTCTGGAGGTAGTGTAAGTCTGTATGAGGGCATTCAAGTAGGTGGGAGCAGAACCGGAGACTACTTTGTAGGCAAGCGTTAGAGACTTGAATTTGATGCGGGCCGCCATAGGTAGCCACTGTAGCTGGATGAGCAGCGGGGTAACATGTGCCCTTTTGGGTTGGTTGTAGACCAGGCGCGCCGCCGCGTTCTGGATCATCTGAAGTGGTTTCACTGCGCAGGCTGGGAGACCTGTCAGGAGGGCATTGCAGTAGTCGAGTCGTGAGATGACTATTGCCTGAACCAGAAGTTGGGTAGCATCTTGAGTCAAGTAAGTCCTGATTTTCCGTATGTTGTAGAGTGCAAAACGGCATGACCGGGCGACTGAGGCAACATGATCTGAGAAGTTTAGTTGGTTGTCAAGAACAACTCCTAGATTTCTTGCAGTCCTGGTCGGTGAAACAGACAGGGAGTCAAATTTGATGTTGATGTCGTGGTGTATGGTAGGTTTAGCTGGGATGACCAGCAGTTCAGTCTTTGAGAGGTTCAGCTGGAGGTGGTGTGCCTTCATCCATGTAGCTATGTCTGAAAGGCAATCCGAGATTATGATTTATGATTTCTTATTAATCATGATCATCATAATTACATGTATGTTAGGTTAATTACTCATGAGTTCATCATGTTTGTGGCCCCTCAACTAAAGTGTGAACAATGGCATGTGTTTAGAGAACTGCACAAATTGTGTTCAAATCAGAATTTGAGTAGTGATGACAAATTTTTTTGGCAGAAAAAGAAATCATCATGATCATTCTTAATAAATCATAATGATGTGCTCATCATCATACTTAATGCTTTAGTTGATGTGTTGTTCATGAATGAGGTCATGAATGACTCATGTAAATTCCTGATATTTCATGAGATATTAAGGAATGAAGTAATATGTACACCATTAACATGTTGTGACTGTCTCATTTCAGATGATTTAGCGCCCCCTGTTGGAATGTCTCCATGTCTGCTGAAGGCCCTGCTGGTGACTGTAGTTCTGATCACCATGGTTACTGCTGTCATCACTGTTCACATCAGAGTGAAACTTGATAAATCAAAATAAATATGTGCACACACACACACACATTCTGTGTTATGTTGAACTTTGCCTTTGCCACTTGTAAAGCGCTTAGATTTTTTATTCTATTTGTTTGTTTTAGAAATATTCTAGTCTTCTATTTCTAGTCTTCTGATTAAATCAGGAGTCCCTGAGCTCTGTGTCCCTCTTCCTTCCCTGCTCATTATTCCTCACTAAACAGTCTGCACAAACCCCCTATGAGGCATAATGTGAGAGCTGAACCCTCTAGAGTGGAGCAGATATGGATTCATATGAGAGCTGAACCCTCTAGAGTGGAGCAGATATGGATTCATATGAGAGCTGAACCCTCTAGAGTGGAGCAGATATGGATTCATATGACAGCTCTAGAGTGGAGCAGATATGGATTCATATGAGTGCTCTAGAGTGGAGCAGATATGGATTCATATGAGAGCTGAACCCTCTAGAGTGGAGCAGATATGGATTCATATGAGAGCTGAACCCTCTAGAGTGGAGCAGATATGGATTCATATGAGAGCTCTAGAGTGGAGGAGACGTGGAGATGAGGTTTTGTGTTTAAAACCAGTTCATCTTCAGTGTCCGGCCGGCGGGACATTTACCCCCCTCCCCAACCTCCCCCCAACATTCTAAATCAATTGTATGCACCATGTTGCTATGTAGCATAGTAATGTTATACACCATTTGAAAGCTTTGACTCTTGGGAATCCACAAATGACAACTTTTTTTTATGCACATGTTTCATGTATAGTGCTTTACATTCACAGATTAATCTTATTATGTCTCAATTAAATTTGATCCAAAATGCCCCCCCCCCTCCTCCGCTTTTGGTGCTACCCTGACCTCTGGCTGCAGTGTAGCTGCAGCACAATAAGTAGATGCAACATATTGGGTACTGAAATGGATCCATAGAAATTGAAACTTGTTGTATTATCCAAATTTAGTTGTACAGATGTATAGTCTATCTTATACACACTTATTGAACCAACAAAGTAAATGTAACAATAGAAACTTTTTTGTAGTTATTCCATATTTTGTTTAGTCAGTCTATATCAAAACACCTGACATACACTCTACATAGTCCACAAGAAACCTCAAAGTGTTACCTTTCATTTGAGACCAGACCAGTTATTGTGGCAGGCAGGGCTCACCACATTACTGTTCTCTCTCTCTCTCTCTCTGGACATAATATGTCACATCCTCTTTGGAATGCAACTCCTCCTAGCAATATGGCTGTAATGCCTTTTTTCCATCAGCACCTTAGAAAGGGAAGCCTTTACTATCTCCCCTGTCTATCGGCTTTCCACATTGTTGAAGCCATTTCTATGGAATTTATAATATTTTGAGTTTATTTTGTAACTGAGAAAACCTGTGTTGCAAATGTCTATCGGCTTTCCACATTGTTTAGTTTTTGAGATCAGATCACGATAGCAAGTGTTATTATGGCAGCTAGGGATTTGAAGTTTTAAGTAAAAGACAATTTTAACAAACTACCTCTTCAACAACAATGTCAAACTAAATCTGACGGCAGACCAATGCCAAAACTGGAGGTTCGCACTGAGAGGGTAAAAGGTTTTAGGAGTTTCTAACGAGGGACAGGTCCATGTGTGTTGCTGTTACGAGTATCAGTAGCCCAGGCTGCGTTGTTAGCCTACATTGCCTTGAGATTGCGTGATGCGTACTAATAGTGCCTTCATGCTGGTGTTACATGTCAACTGCCTCCCATGTTAACTAGCGCGTTTTCTAAATGATGTGCACGTGTTGTACCCTGGAAATCCAGAATTCTCGCGAGAGCACAATGGAATTGTCTCTGCGAGACACTCTGGCAAAGAGCAATGATGCACGATACTTTTACCCCAACATTCCGGGAACCAGCTAAACTGATGAAGACAGCGCTGCAACGTTGGAGGACAGTACACATTGGTCGTAGTGTTATCCGATTGCCTGCTTGTTGCCGCCCCTCGAGTTGGGCCATTACATTGTTCTTTGCCAGACCCTTAATCTTTCTAGATTATCAGGGTCTGGATTTTCAGGCTACATGTGTTGTCAAATGAAGATTAAGTTGTTTGTGTTTTGTCTATTTGCACGTGTTTTGTTGATTTGCATCTGTTGTCATAAATTGCACATCATTTGCACCTGTCGGCCACCGTACAATACATTATCCTGGCCACATGAGCCTATGCATGAACAAATCATTGAGAAAATCAGAGAGAACGAACACAAACACACATTCTGTGTTATGTCCATGTGTTATGTTGAACTTTGCCTTTGCCACTTCTAATGTAAAGCGCTTACATTTTTTATTAGGGCCCGAGCACCGAAGGGCGCAAGGCCCTATTGTTTTTGTAAGGATTATTATTTATTATTATTATTATTATTATTAGGGCCCGAGCACCGAAGGGCGCAAGGCCCTATTGTTTTTGTAAGGATTATTATTATTCATTCAGTTTTATTGTTATTCCACTTTTTTGCTTTCCTGTTTTTGAGGTGGTTAACATGGTCGAAAACTCTTGAAATTGGCGTGGCCCAGGGACTCGCTAGCGCCCCCTTAGGTGACTGATCCCATGGTTGGCAAATATTTTGAGGTGGTTAACATAATCGAAAAGTCTTGAAATTTGGCACACACATCAGGTGTCACATAAAGCAGCTAGGTAAAAAAGCTTGGCCCCGGGTATGGCCCAGAGACTCGCTAGCGCCCCCTTACGCCCCCTTAGATGACTGATCCCGTGGTGGGCATATACTTTCAGCTACACACACCAAATTTGGTAGGTGTCTGTATCTCCCCAAGATGAACGACTTTTGTATGTACAATGCATTACCCACGCCCAACAGGAAGTGAGGTATTTGGGATTTTGTGCAGACTAATATGTGATGAAATATGTGATGAATCATGATGCCAAAAGAGGTGCTTCCCATAGGTGAAAACGCCTGAAATTTGGCACACACATCAAGTGATACAGTGAATAGACAGGGATAAAAGCTTGGCACCGGGCGTTGCCCAGGAACTCCATAGCGCCCCCTTATGTCACTGTGACTTGTGGTTGGCATATAGTTTTAGATACACACACCAAATTTGGTGGGTGCATGTAACTCCCAAAAACAATCAACTTTTGTATTAACATGCCATTAGCCACGCCCACAGGAAGTGAGGTAATCGGGATTTTGTGCGTTGTGGACATGACCAATTTTAATGTACTCCTCCTAGACGGTTGATCCGATTCATGTGAAAGTCGGTATACATGATGCCAATATGCTTCTGATTCTAAATTGTGAAGCTTTTTTTGATATGTTGTAATTTGACGAAATAGCGAAACTATGAATTTTAATACCCTTCCACATAAACAATAAATGTGTCTTAATTCACCATGCATGGCTTGAAATGTTTTACATTTCACAGGTTATTGAATTCCATGGTAATGACAATATTCACTATGAAGCTTGAAAGGTATAAAATATTGGAAATCATTATTGTGATGATATTCACATGTGTAATTCAGATGCTTAGCATCATATCCAGACACCTAATGGGCCTGCCTGGCATAGCGCCACCACCTGGCCAAGTGAGAAATGTGCCAGAAATGGGCAATGCCTTAACTGTTTGATCTCAAACTTTATAAAATATTGGATATCAATATTCTGATGATATTCACTTGTGTAATTCCCATGCCTAGCATTGCGCCACCATCTGGACAAGCAGGAAGTGTGTCAGAAATGTTCTATACTTTGAATGAATGGTCTGAAACTTCTCAGGTTAATAAATATTATGATTATGATGACATCCAGACACCCAATGGGCCTGCCTGGCATAGCGCCCCCAGCTGGCCAAGCAAGAAAATGTGCCAAAAAATAACATGCAACAACAAATAGCACACGCATCAAATATGTACATTTCACAAACGCACCATGTCGGTGCTTTGTTGGATTCCGACATTTCACGGTTTGCAGCCTGCAGGTGCTCGGGCCCGCTATTGCCGCTTGCGGCTATATTTCTATTTATGTTTGTTTTAGAAATATTCTAGTCTTTCAACAAAACAGAGCTTTATACATACTGTATATGATTTACTCATTTGAAATATTCCATTATGTTGTTATAATGTTGTTATAATGTTGTATTTGTTGATAGCCATATCTTGTCACAGTATTAAAGAGAAATAATTATGGTGTTTCTCCTATCGATGTAATACAACAGAACGGACCAGAGATTTTTTACATTGGACATAAATAACCTGTTTTTTTATGTGTTTACACAATGCTGTTTAAATTAAGATGAAGATGTTGTTGGGAAAGACTGGACTTGGCGGATAAGTGTAAATAAAAGTGTTCTGATTAAATCAGGAGTCCCTGAGCTCTGTGTCCCTCTTCCTTCCCTGCTCATTATTCCTCACTAAACAGTCTGCACAAACCCCCTATGAGGCATAATGTGAGCTGAACCCTCTAGAGTGGAGCAGATATGGATTCATATGAGAGCTGAACCCTCTAGAGTGAAGCAGATATGGATTCATATGAGAGCTGAACCCTCTAGAGTGGAGCAGAAATGGATTCATATGAGAGCTGAACCCTCTAGAGTGGAGCAGATATGGATTCCACATGGAACCTGCATTATTATCACATTAATATATTTATACTGTTAGCTGTAAACTATGAGCTCTTTGCACAAACTATGGCCATGTATGTAAACGCACACTCATGTCTCTCTGTCTCTCAACTCAATAAGCTTTATTTGCATGACAATTTAAAGGGACACAACATATCAATGCAATGAAATTCCATACACAACAAATGTGTCCACAGAACATGGGGCAGCATTCCTCGATGTCTCTAAAACAGCACAGCACAACCACAATGTATCATTTAGCTTCAATTGACACATTGTAACGTCCCTGCTGAAAAAAACAGCCTGACCAGCTAAAGGTGGTTTGCTGGTTGACCAGCTTGTTTGACCACCCTATGATGGTTGACCAGCTAGACCAGCAAATCTCTTGCGAAAACATACCTTCAGCTGGTTTACCCACCTAACGATGGTAATTCAGCTGGTTTTGCTTGTCGTACCACCTCAAGCTGGTCAGTTTAGCTGGTGTTGCTGGTCTACACTGCTGGTTTAACTGGCCGTGCCAGCTTATGTTGGTCAAACCAGCATGACCATCCTACACCAACAATGTCAAGCTTGGCAGGCTGGTCACCAGCATGACCATCTTGCACCAGCTGTATCCCACACGACAGGCTGGTCAAACCAGCATGACCAGCTTCCTCAGATGGTCACGCCAGCATATCCAGCTGGTGGTCCAACCAGCTACACCAGCAAAGAAGGCAAGAGCTGGAAGAAAACCAGCAAAGACCAGCTAAAACCAGCTAAAACCAGCTACCAGCATAAACTGTTTTTTTCAGCAGGGGTGTAATACCGTTATTCAAGATTTTACCATCATGACAATCACATGAAATCATAAGTGGAAGTTGCATGTAATGTACATGACATACACAATGTATAGTGGCCAGGGTTGGGTAGTAACGGATTACATGTAATCTGGATTACGTAATCAGATTACAAAAATCAAGTAACTATAATCAACCCAGATTACAATAAAACAATTTTTTAAGATATAGTTAAGAACAAAATTATTCATACCCCTGGCAAATATTGATTTTCTCTTGACCAATATGTTTGTTCTTACTTAAAATGACACTTGCACATGCCAAAAGGTTGCAAGACAATGTGGTAAAAACATGGAATAAAAAAAAGTGTTTTTATCTTTTTTAACATTTTTATGAAAAATTGCGTGTTCAAAATTATTCATACCCTTTTTAAACAATCACTGGAAACATCTTTAGTATAGTATATACTCTTTTGATCCCGTGAGTGAAATTTGGTCTCTGCATTTATCCCAATCCGTGAATTAGTGAAACACACACAGCACACAGTGAAGTGAAGCACACACTAATCCCAGCGCAGTGAGCTGCCTGCAACAACAGCGGCGCTCGGGGAGCAGTGAGGGGTTAGGTGCCTTGCTCAAGGGCACTTCAGCTGTTCCTACTGGTCGGGGTTCAAACCGGCAACCCTCCGGTAACAAGTCCGAAGTGCTAACCAGTGGGCCACGGCTGCCCCCATGTTACACCCCACCCTTACGTGACCCTTTAGGGGTGAACAAAACCCACCACTGACCCCACATCCTAATAAATATCAGTAACACCTTTTAAAATGTACCCAACCAGTGGGATTTATTACATGAAGATAAACCATAACAAAACACTACATAGACACAAAGTCCAAATCAAAAGACGAGACAACATCCCAGGCTGAGAGGCAACAACAGCCAGCAGTCCCCAAAAGCCTCTTCAGGAACAAGATCCTCAAGCCCTTTTAAGGATCGCATCGTGTCCATTACTCTAACCCCACAGTGGAGGAGAACAGCATCGTGTCCATTACTCTAACCCCACAGTGACCTCCTTTAGGAGGAGAAGAGCATCGTGTCTGTGTCTCTAAATGACCTCACAAGAGAACTGAAAGTTACTGCAATTTGCATCTGCTGTCTTGTGAGGACTGATGACTCCTCTGAACCAATAACACACTTGAGCCCTGATTTGAACTGCATCACATGGTCATGGTCTTTAGACTGTGCGCTGAACTAAACTGCAGTCAGGTTATTGTAACACTGTGGTGCTGCTATTTGCCCATATGAATGTGGATGCTTCAAATCAAATATATGGAGAGCCATATATATATAACATATATATGCAGCTATATATATATACAGCTCTGCCTCAGTGTGAACAGCACTGCCACCTGCTGGAAGCAAAAACAACAGCCTCTCAAAGGTGAGCAATATGTTTTTATTTCAACAGAGCACAATAATCATTACAGTTTTTCTCAAATGCTAAAACTCAAAAAAACATTAATCACATGAATTCCAATACAAATTTCAAGTTTTTGCTTGAAATTGCACTGTGCCTATTTATGAGGGCATTGTTCTCACCTCTTTTGGGGCCTACCATCAAATGTTGGACCTCTATAGAAAGCTGAGAACCTGTAGTTTTCGTAGGAAACAGTCAAAATAACTGTGTGATGTACTGACACAGAGTTACAGGGGCTAGAGTATAGTTTTTGTCTTTCTGCCAGATTACAAGCATCTCTGAACTGACCACATTTCAGCCCTCTAGGTCACCTGATATCACTTAGAAACACAACTTGTGAAGCTGTGTGCAAAGGTAGATCAATATAGAATGAAAATATGAGTGCTTTAGACCATTATTTGCCAAGGTACGCTCATGCATTTTGTAAAATGCCTATGGAAACTCCCCATAGGACTTTTGGTTATCCAAAATGCATACTGACAATCAAATGGTTACTGCACATGAACCCCTTTGTGTAGAAGCATAATCCTGGTCTCAAATGAAAGGTAACACTTTGAGGTTTCTTGTGGACTATTTAGATTGTATGTCAGGTGTTCTGATATAGACTGACTGAAAATATGGAATGATTACAAAAAAGTCTCTATTTTTGCATTTACTTTGTTGGTTCAATAAGTGTGTATAAGATAGACTATACATCTGTACAACTAATATTGGATAATACAACATGAAGATTCAATTTCTATGGATTCTTGTGAATATTTCAGTACCCAATATGTTGCATCTACTTATTGTGCTGCAGCTACACTGCAGCCAGAGGTCAGGGTAGCACCAAAAGCGGAGGAGGGGGAGGGGGGCATTTTGGATCAAATTTAATTGAGACATAATAAGATTAATCTGAGAATGTAAAGCACTATACAGATTGTACATGAAAAAAGTTGTAATTTGTGGATTCCCAAGAGTCAAAGCTTTGAAATGGTGTATAACATTATTATGCTACATAGCAATATGGTGCATGCAATTGATTTAGAACAGTGGTCCCCAAACTTTTTCTTCCGAGGGCCAGCTCACTATGCCAGGCTCTAAGAGAGGGCCAGAGACCCTGAGTATATCAGTAACCATAAATAGCTTAGCGCTGTGAACAAAGGCAGTCTACCTTAGTTGAATATTCCATTACATTTAATCTATAGGCTATTCCAATTTAATACCATTGTTATCTGTGTTTATATTGCCATCATGCCATATCAGTGTAAAATGTAGCTCAAATGAAAATAATAATAATAGCATTCTTAAAACTATAAGCAGGGAGTCCCAAAAGTATATTTTGAACTATGAACTTTGCATAGGCTACACAGCTCAAGTTGTGAACAAGCAATATCCTACAAATAATTTAAAGTTCTCAAACTATGAGTTTTATGAAGTGGTGGCAGAAACATCTGAAATGACCACCATTCTAACTTTCACTCACCTGATGAGAACTTTGTGAACTCTGTATGAACATTTGAACGAGTGAATAAAAAATCTAAATAATTATACCAGAAAGTTCCAGAATTATGACTTGAATAGAAGTTAGTTAGTTATTAACAATTAATTGATACATTTTTAGAATACTTTGAGCACTGATGCAGTCAGCAGAGGCCTCTTACATTGTTTGCAGGTAGGCCTACTATACATTTCATTCCGTTTTCGATGGTAAACGCGAAACAGCGCCAAAACAACCACCAGTGGACAAAAAGAGTATTACATGTGTACTGTTAAGACCCGCCATAGAGAATGAATGGGGAAAATTACGGAGGTTATAGTTTGATGATGTGATACTCCTGTGCGGGCCGGATCCTATATACCACGGACATGTTTTGGGGGGCCACCTAAAATGAGGTGCCGTAGTTTGGGGACCACTGATTTAGAATGTTGGGGGGAGGTTGGGGAGGGGGGTAACCGTCCCGCCGGCCGGACACTGAAGATGAACTGGTTTTAAACACAAAACCTCATCTCCACGTCTCCTCCACTCTAGAGCTGTCATATGAATCCATATCTGCTCCACTCTAGAGGGTTCAGCTCTCATATGAATCCATATCTGCTCCACTCTAGAGGGTTCAGCTCTCATATGAATCCATATCTGCTCCACTCTAGAGGGTTCAGCTCTCACATTATGCCTCATAGGGGGTTTGTGCAGACTGTTTAGTGAGGAATAATGAGCAGGGAAGGAAGAGGGACACAGAGCTCAGGGACTCCTGATTTAATCAGAAGACTAGAAATAGAAGACTAGAATATTTCTAAAACAAACAAATAGAATAAAAAATCTAAGCGCTTTACAAGTGGCAAAGGCAAAGTTCAACATAACACAGAATGTGTGTGTGTGTGTGCACATATTTATTTTGATTTATCAAGTTTCACTCTGATGTGAACAGTGATGACAGCAGTAACCATGGTGATCAGAACTACAGTCACCAGCAGGGCCTTCAGCAGACATGGAGACATTCCAACAGGGGGCGCTAAATCATCTGAAATGAGACAGAGTCACAACATGTTAATGGTGTACATATTACTTCATTCCTTAATATCTCATGAAATATCAGGAATTTACATGAGTCATTCATGACCTCATTCATGAACAACACATCAACTAAAGCATTAAGTATGATGATGAGCACATCATTATGATTTATTAAGAATGATCATGATGATTTCTTTTTCTGCCAAAAAAATTTGTCATCACTACTCAAATTCTGATTTGAACACAATTTGTGCAGTTCTCTAAACACATGCCATTGTTCACACTTTAGTTGAGGGGCCACAAACATGATGAACTCATGAGTAATTAACCTAACATACATGTAATTATGATGATCATGATTAATAAGAAATCATAAATCATAATGATGTACCCATCGTACCTAATGTTTTAGTTGATGTGTTGTTCATGCATGAGGTCATGAATGAGAGACTATGAAGTCATGTAAATTCCTGATGATTCATAAGATATAAAGTAATGAAGGAATGCATAAATCAAGATGAGTTCATGATAATTCATGTACCCTTACCATAAAGTGTTACCGTATTGTCTTGTATACCATGCATATTGTACTTGTTTATTGTGACCTGTCTGTAATAATGTATACCACGTGTTGGTGTGTCTCACCTCTGTGCAGTGGGCAGAGTGGTTTAAGGTCCATGGTAGTCTGGCTCCAGCTAACAGGGTTGCTATGGTTACAGGAGACAGTGCTGTGGTTGAGAGAGATGGAGAGGGATGTGACTCCTTCCTCCTGAGAGCAGAAGGCGCCGTTACATCTGGAGATCAGAGACACGTTGAGTCCTGTGCAGTTTAGAGTCACACTACAGGAGTCACTGCTGGACCAGTTAGACACCACAGTCAGAGTGGGGGCTGCTGCAGGCTCTGTTAAACACACACACACACACACACACACGCACAGTCAGAGTAGGGGCTGCTGCAGGCTCTGTTAAACACACACACACACACACACACACACACACACACACACACACGCACATACACGCACACACACACCACAGTCAGAGTGGGGGCTGCTACAGGCTCTGTATAACACACACACACACACACACACACACACGCACACACACACCACAGTCAGAGTGGGGGCTGCTACAGGCTCTGTATAACACACACACACACACACACACACACAGATGCACACAAAAATATACACTGTGCTTTAGAAGATGTAGAGATTAACAGTATCATGTATACAGTTGTCCCCAGAATGATTGGCACCTCTGCTAAAGTTGACTAAAAAGAGGAATATAAAATCATCTTTTGGGAATGTATCTTAATGCCTGAAGTAAAAAAATGAGTTAATATCCAACATTTAAGGACACCAATTTTCTTTGTGAATGAATAATGTATCATAAATAAATAAATGTTCTTCCTTAAAATACAGGGGTATTACATAAGTATTAGCACCCCTATGTTAAATTCCAATAGAGGCAGGCAGATACTATCCAGGATACTAATATACATACTATACTGGATCCAGGACACTATGCACCCTGATAAAGTTCCCTCGGCCTTTGGAAGTAGCCCCCCACATCACATACACTTTACCATAGGAAGGGAAAGTAATCTCATCGCCACCTACTGGTTGCGTTCCTAGAGTTTAGCGGAGTGGATGGGATTTTTTTTTTAGAAAAAATATATCTCGGTGCACATTGGGATCTTAATTTAATGCCTTCCATATGTTAGGCACTGGGGTCACCTCTATTGCTTCTAGTGGTCATACCTTATTTTTAGGATCAGTTGAATTGTTTTGAGTTTTTGTCTTAACATGGTGATAACGAACTACAGTTGCATGTGACGTCACAGGTTTGGGCGCTTAATCTCTAACTGATCAATACGGCAATTTGCTTAACTGGCTTGACATATTTTTGTAATAAAGGAGCGCGATGCAAACCGCGTGGTGATAACCTTTATGTCTGGATAACTGGTGTTGTGCTTCTACTCACATGAAGAGCTGGCAGTAAGTGTTAAGTGTCAATGCTAACCAGGCTAATAAACAAACCATGCAACCGTGAGTAACGTCGAAGGGTAAAGTCACGTGACGTCTTTTGTAGTTTTTTTAAATAAGGCAAAATAGGGCCTGACATTTTCACAGTTTGAAGATAACTCTGCTGATTTGGCTTCACAATATTTTTTTAAAAATAGTTCTATGGGACTTAACATTTCTTGAATTTCCCCTGGGGATCAATAAAGTATCTATCATTGGAGCTGCTCTTTGATAGGAACGCAACCACTTGGGGCGCTGGTTTTCACTTTCCCTCCAATGCAAATCAAACCAGCTAATAGGCTGACTGAAATAACAACATTGATAAATTATTTGATGCTCTCACCCAGGACATAAATGGTGTACTCAGATACAGTCTCTTTTAGTTGTCCATATGTAACCCTCTCTGCTTTGTAGTGTCCAGAGTCCGTCTTCTGCAGATTCTTCAGCCGCAGGGAGAAGGTGTTCACATCAAACTCCATTCTGGCTTCATAATCCCTCTCATAAAGCACATAACTGGTTTTATGGATGTACTCCACAATATCTTGATCATTGAAATTCCATGACATTTTTTTAAAGTTCTTTTTGTCTTCATGTCCTGTCACATTCAGAGTGACTGATCCTCCCTCCAGCACAAGCAGCCCAGCTACAGACACTGTAGAGACACAACAATGATGAGCATCATGAGTGAGACAGCGTGTCCAAGAGTTCAAGTTAAGTCATTTACACCCGCTACAAAAGAGCACTGTTGGAAGTGAACGCGTACATTAGACCCCTACACTCCTAGTGGTGCTCTCATGGCCATTTCACTGTGTTGATTTGGGCTCATCCCTACATTCCATCTACTCAGGGTCCTGGGTTCCCCAGATTGATATGGCACATAATGGGACCAGTGCTAGGGTCCTGCATTCTCAGGGTCCTATGATGCAAGGATACTATGTTCCCCAGGGTCCTATGTTCCAAGGATCCTATGCTACTAGGGCCCTATTTTCCTCCTATGATCATATGAATGATTTTCGTTTTTTTTGTGAGAAAATTAGGAAATGTAATCACAAACAAGTATGTGTGCAAAATAAATAGAAACAAGATTATGGATGCTTATTTCTTAGAACTTAGTCAGAACAGGAGCAAGTGTTTAAAATGAAACAATTTTGTAACGTTGTGTGGGAATAGCAGGTGCAGAAAGACAACACACAGATATCTTCACTCAGACACACACACACACAATAATGCTTTAAGTAGGTTAATAAGCTGTGATTATTCATTTATTATAACTTTATTTAGAAAATAAAATATCCAGGTAAAATAAAACATATTCCAGACTTTCCAAGGGCCCTCTCTTCCTTGGAATAGTAATTAGTACATGTTTTACCCCCAGTCCTTCAAAAGATTATATACTTATACTTATATATACTGTACTATCATATTGTCAACAGCACTGAAGGGTGCAGTGAAGTGTATTTGTTTATACAACAATTGGGTTCTATGGAACTATTTATTTGTTTCTGATTGGCCGAGAGACGTTCCATGACTTGGAATATCCCTGGACATCTCAACTTAGACTTTATACAGCTAATAATAAATTACTCTGCGATACAATGCAAAGATTCTATAACGCAGGAGTGTATAACGCCACACACTTTAATCTGGCCCGCCGAGCATTTATTAGTTTATCATAGATCCGGCCCGCCACACTTTAATCCGGCCTGCCGAGCATATAATTAGGTTATCATAGGCCGCTCGCTATTTTTTTCCAGCGATAGACGACGTTGTGATTAACTTTAGGCTACTGCAAACTGCTTTACACTCTTCTTAGAGAGCGATTACAATGTCAATGTCAAAACAGCTTGTTACATCGAGATACATAGCATCTCCATTGCAGCAGATGTAACTACGATATGCTACTCCATTTAATTGGGAACGCATTTGAGCGTGCATGCACGAGAGGGAGAGAGTGCGGCAGGTTCCAGCTGGCTTGTCATTGTTGATAATTGATATCTACTTTTTAAATAAGAAACTTTTAAAAGAAATCGCGATGGCAACAGTAGTTCCCACTACTGACCACTTATAAACTGTGAGGGCACGAGCCATAGGCACAGCACTAGCCATAGGCTATTTGAGTGGAGCTGGCAAAAGAGTCTTAAAGTGACAGTGCACCATAAATGAATAAATTAATCAAACAACATCAAAGGAACAGTATTTCTTTATTCTACAACAAAATTACTTTGTCATTTAAATGATATAAAATGTTATATATATACATACACACACACACACACACACACACACACACATTATTTTTTGTTGTGTGGCCGGCCGGCCAATTTTCAAAACCCAATGTGGCCCTTGAGCCAAAAAGTTTGGACACTTCTGACACAATGTAGCAATAACCGTTAAATTAAAATTACTGGTAAATTAAATTAAGTTTAAAAAAACGAGTAGCCTTGGCAATTGCAATTGGAGAAAAAAAATGGAGGTCGATTTCCCAAAAATAACTTTTGAGTATGAAATGTCGGATGACGAGGACGAACAGACAGTCAAGCGGGCAGAGAGCGCATCTTCATCCTGGTGCTCTAACTGGACTGTATCGGAAAGCTAACTGGACTGTATCGGAAAGAGCATGCAGGTGCTCTAACTGGACTGTATCGGAAAGAGCATCCAGGTGCTCTAACTGGACTGTATCGGAAAGCTAACTGGACTGTATCGGAAAGAGCATGCAGGTGCTCTAACTGGACTGTATCGGAAAGAGCATGCAGGTGCTCTAACTGGACTGTATCGGAAAGAGCATGCAGGTGCTCTAACTGGACTGTATCGGAAAGCTAACTGGACTGTATCGGAAAGAGCATGCAGGTGCTCTAACTGGACTGTATCGGAAAGAGCATGCAGGTGCTCTAACTGGACTGTATCGGAAAGAGCATCCAGGTGCTCTAACTGGACTGTATCGGAAAGAGCATCCAGGTGCTCTAACTGGACTGTATCGGAAAGAGCATCCAGGTGCTCTAACTGGACTGTATCGGAAAGCTAACTGGACTGTATCGGAAAGAGCATGCAGGTGCTCTAACTGGACTGTATCGGAAAGAGCATCCAGGTGCTCTAACTGGACTGTATCGGAAAGCTAACTGGACTGTATCGGAAAGAGCATGCAGGTGCTCTAACTGGACTGTATCGGAAAGAGCATGCAGGTGCTCTAACTGGACTGTATCGGAAAGAGCATCCAGGTGCTCTAACTGGACTGTATCGGAAAGCTAACTGGACTGTATCGGAAAGAGCATGCAGGTGCTCTAACTGGACTGTATCGGAAAGAGCATGCAGGTGCTCTAACTGGACTGTATCGGAAAGAGCATCCAGGTGCTCTAACTGGACTGTATCGGAAAGAGCATCCAGGTGCTCTAACTGGACTGTATCGGAAAGCTAACTGGACTGTATCGGAAAGAGCATGCAGGTGCTCTAACTGGACTGTATCGGAAAGAGCATCCAGGTGCTCTAACTGGACTGTATCGGAAAGCTAACTGGACTGTATCGGAAAGAGCATGCAGGTGCTCTAACTGGACTGTATCGGAAAGAGCATCCAGGTGCTCTAACTGGACTGTATCGGAAAGCTAACTGGACTGTATCGGAAAGAGCATGCAGGTGCTCTAACTGGACTGTATCGGAAAGAGCATGCAGGTGCTCTAACTGGACTGTATCGGAAAGAGCATGCAGGTGCTCTAACTGGACTGTATCGGAAAGCTAACTGGACTGTATCGGAAAGAGCATGCAGGTGCTCTAACTGGACTGTATCGGAAAGAGCATGCAGGTGCTCTAACTGGACTGTATCGGAAAGAGCATCCAGGTGCTCTAACTGGACTGTATCGGAAAGAGCATCCAGGTGCTCTAACTGGACTGTATCGGAAAGAGCATCCAGGTGCTCTAACTGGACTGTATCGGAAAGCTAACTGGACTGTATCGGAAAGAGCATGCAGGTGCTCTAACTGGACTGTATCGGAAAGAGCATCCAGGTGCTCTAACTGGACTGTATCGGAAAGCTAACTGGACTGTATCGGAAAGAGCATGCAGGTGCTCTAACTGGACTGTATCGGAAAGAGCATGCAGGTGCTCTAACTGGACTGTATCGGAAAGAGCATCCAGGTGCTCTAACTGGACTGTATCGGAAAGCTAACTGGACTGTATCGGAAAGAGCATGCAGGTGCTCTAACTGGACTGTATCGGAAAGAGCATGCAGGTGCTCTAACTGGACTGTATCGGAAAGAGCATGCAGGTGCTCTAACTGGACTGTATCGGAAAGCTAACTGGACTGTATCGGAAAGAGCATGCAGGTGCTCTAACTGGACTGTATCGGAAAGAGCATGCAGGTGCTCTAACTGGACTGTATCGGAAAGAGCATCCAGGTGCTCTAACTGGACTGTATCGGAAAGAGCATCCAGGTGCTCTAACTGGACTGTATCGGAAAGAGCATCCAGGTGCTCTAACTGGACTGTATCGGAAAGCTAACTGGACTGTATCGGAAAGAGCATGCAGGTGCTCTAACTGGACTGTATCGGAAAGAGCATCCAGGTGCTCTAACTGGACTGTATCGGAAAGCTAACTGGACTGTATCGGAAAGAGCATGCAGGTGCTCTAACTGGACTGTATCGGAAAGAGCATGCAGGTGCTCTAACTGGACTGTATCGGAAAGCTAACTGGACTGTATCGGAAAGAGCATGCAGGTGCTCTAACTGGACTGTATCGGAAAGAGCATGCAGGTGCTCTAACTGGACTGTATCGGAAAGAGCATCCAGGTGCTCTAACTGGACTGTATCGAAAAGAACCGACACAAAAGCAACGCCGTTAAGTCAAGTCAAGTCAAGTTTATGTATATAGCACATTTCATACACAGAGGTCATTCAATGTGCTTTACATAAACAAAACCAAACAATAATAACAAATAAAAGCATAGAAGGGCAATATAGTCAAAGAATAGTTAAAAGGTAAAGATCATAATAAAAAGAAAACATAAAACACAAGGTAAAATCATTTAAAAATAAAGAATAATTAGTAAGCAAAAACAAAGGCAAAAGTAGTAAAAAAAGTAATAAAAGACAAAGTAGAATAATTATTGAGGCAGATTCAGAATTTGTAACTCGGCACAGTTAGCAGAAAGCGCCTGAGAACAGTTGGGGCCTTTTTAATGTCATCCGAAAGTTGGTTCCACAGCTGAGCCGCATAGCAGCTAAAAGCTGCTTCACCATGTTTAGTTTTAACTGTAGGTTTTACTAGCAGGTTTTTCACCTGGGACCTGAGAGGACGAGAAGGTGTGTACTGCTGAAGCATGTCTGACAAGTATTTAGGTCCTGCTCCATTTACTGATTTATAAACAAGCAATAGTGCTTTAAAGTCAATTCTGTGACTTACTGGAAGCCAGTGCAAGGACTTAAGAATTGGAGTAATGTGGTCAGTTCTTTTAGTTTTTGTTAGAGTCCTAGCTGCTGCATTTTGTATCACCTGAAGCTGTTTAATAGTCTTTTTAGGAAGGCCTGTGAACAGTCCATTGCAGTAATCAACCCTGCTGGAGATAAATGCATGAATGAGTTTTTCTAAGCCATGTTTTGACATCAGCCCTCTGAGTTTGACAATATTTTTGAGGTGGTAAAAAGCTGATTTAGTTATCGCTTTCATGTGGCTGTTGAAATTTAGATCACTGTCAATTAATACACCAAGATTTTTAACAGTATCCTTTGCCTTCAACCCTTTTGTGTCAAGGAGAGTGGCAACCCTAAGTCTTTCCTCATTTTTACCAAATATAATTACTTCAGTTTTTTCTTTGTTCAGCTGAAGAAAATTTTGAGACATCCAGGTGTTGATTTGTTCTATACACTGACACAGATTCAAGAGGACCATAGTTGTTTGGTGATAGAGCTAAGTAAATTTGTGTGTCATCTGCATAGCTATGATATGAAATCAAATTATTTTTAATGATTTGTCCAAGTGGGAGCATATAGAGGTTGAATAATAGTGGCCCCAAGATCGACCCCTGGGGAACACCACAGGTCAAGGACGTTGGTGTTGAGGTACAGTTTCCGATGGCAACAAAGAAGCTCCTTTCTTGTAGATATGATTTTAGCCAGCTGATAACTATGCCTGTAAATCCAACCCAATGTTCTAGTCTGTGTAGTAAAATATTGTGATCAACAGTGTCAAATGCTGCACTAAGGTCCAGTAGCACTAGGACTGATGTTTTACCTGAATCTGTGTTGAGGCGTATGTCATTGGAAACTTTAATGAGAGCTGTTTCAGTGCTGTGATTTGCCCGAAAACCAGACTGAAAGTAATCAAAATACCCATTTGATGTTAGGAAGGTGGTTAATTGATTAAAGACTACTTTTTCAATAATTTTGCCAATAAAAGGTAGATTGGATATGGGCCTGTAATTGTTTAGCATGGAGGCATCCAGGTTATTCTTCTTGAGAAGTGGCTTTACAACAGCTGTTTTCAGTGACTTAGGAAAAGTGCCAGACAGCAGTGATACATTTACAATTTGAAGGACATCCGCCGCTATGAGGTGAAAAACAGTTTTGAAGAAATTGGTAGGCAGAGTGTCTAAGACACATGTGGAAGAGCTGAGATTCTGTACCGTTTTTTCAAGTGTTTCGTAGTCTATCAAGCTGAACTCTGACATCAAGTTTAGTTTCCCTCTGTTTGTTGCTGGAAGTTCAGGTTGTTGAATTTGTAATTGAGCAGATATATGTTGAGTCTGATTTTGTCAATTTTACCTTTAAAAAAAAGATGAAAACTCATTGCATTTATTAGTTGAGAGAAGTTCAGGCGCTAATTGTGAGGGGGGATTTGTTAACTTATCAACAGTTGAAAATAGAATACGAGTGTTATTTGAACTTGTATTGATAATGTTAGAAAAGAAAGACTGTCTTGCTTTGCATATTTCAGAGTTATATGTGCGGAGCATCTCTTTATGGATTTCATAGTGGATCTGAAGTTTGTATTTACGCCATTTTCTTTCAGTCTTCCTACACTCTCTTTTTAGAAGTTTAACTGCTGGATTTTGCCTCCATGGTGCTTTCTGTTTGTCCTTAACTTTCTTGAATTGTAATGGAGCAATGTCATCCATAATGTTTGCCATTTTTGCATTAAAGTGATCAAATAAGTCTTCAGAGTCTGACAGTTGACTTGACTTAAGTGAAAGTGCTTGCTCAAAGAGAGCACTTGTCTGATCATTTATGATTCTCCTTTTTACCATCATAGCTGTGTTTTGAGTGTGTGGGGACATAGACACATCAAAGAACACGCATAAATGATCAGATAAGGCCAGGTCTTTAACAGCTGTAGAGACATCGAGACCCTTTGTGATAACAAGGTCGAGGGTATGGCCGAGAGAGTGTGTTGGCCCCTGTACATGCTGTGTTAGGGAGAAAGTATCGATTAGTGCAATGAATTCCTTGGCATAATTGTTTTCAGGATTATCCACATGCAAGTTCAGATCCCCTGATATAATAAGACAGTCAAACTCTATGCAAACAACTGATAGCAGTTCACCTAGCTCTTCAAGAAAAACTTTAGCTGAATGTTTTGGAGGCCTGTAAATTGTCAGTAATAAAATCTGAGGAGAAGACTTAATGCATGCACACAGATATTCAAATGAAGTAAAGTCACCGAATGACGACTGATTGCACTGAAAAGACGTCTTGAAAATTGTGGCTATCCCCCCACCTCTTTTATTTGCTCTGGTAGCACTCAAGAAACTGAAGTTTGGGGGAGCTGATTCGATGAGAGTAGCAGCACTGTTTGCTTGATCTAACCATGTCTCAGTTAAAAGTAAAAAATCAAGGTTGTGTGTGCAAATTAGATCATAAATTAAGAATGATTTGTTTGAAAGAGATCTGATATTTAGGAGTGCTAAAGTGTTGGGGAAATATGATCCATGGGGGAAATCTGAGGTTGATGTGGTACGGGTAGGAGATTGGACTGGTTTACCCTATAAGCTCGATGCATTTGTGTTCTATTTCTTGTCAATACAGGAATAGAGAATGTCATGGGCTTACTGGGTCCCAGCATGTTCTCAAAACTACTGTCAGTACCATTTATATTGCAGGGACCCTGAGAATATCATGCAATACAGTCATCATATAATTGTCCCCTGCTGCTGCCATCTGTATTTTCCACTGCACATTCTATATGCCGGCTGAGAAAATGAACTAAGAGGTTGCTGCTGCTTAAGAGATCCTTCTAAACGGGGAGGGGGAGGGCGAGGGGGTGGAGGTGCCCTTCGCTTCTTTGGTGCTAATGATCTTGGGCTAGTAAAACTCTGCATGGCTACTGGTAGCAGTCTCTCCATTCTTGCAGGGAACATCATGTGCTTGGGTGGGGATGGTGATGGGTATTCAGGGGATCCTGTGGAGTTTGAGTGGGTGGTGGGATGGGGAAGGGGTGGGGATGGTGATGGGAGATTAGGGGGGTTTGTGTGGCCTGGGGAGTTTGATTGGGTGGGGACGTGATTGGGTGTGGGTGGTGATTGGAAATCAAGAACAATATGTATTGACTCGACTTACACACGTGAGTTCCTCAGTGTTTGGTTTAACTTAACTTAACTCTTACACACATTCCCTGTATATATCTCTTCTTCTACTAAAGGCAGAACAATGCCCCCAGGCTATAACAATGACACCTTCAGGTCACTACAGTGGACCATTGAAACACAATGTTATGAGTTAGCGCGCTGACAAACATGTGGCAAGATGGCCGCAAGGTGCGGAAGTCGACCTCCATTGGCCAGCAGTTACCAATAAGCTCCACAGAAAGTATTCCATGTGTAACAGGACAAGGTCCACGCCCTTTATCTAGCCCGGTAGTGCCATTGCGAGTGGCTCTTGGCATTCGGAGGTGAGCCAATCAGTGTACAGAAGTGGATATATAAATTTTAACGTTTCATTTAAAAGCCAACGTCCTAGCTGCTCAATGTTGTTGTCCACCCGACTCTTGCCTTCACCGCGGGATTCCTTGTAGTATTGGCCTCCTACGAGCTGTGCATGCATCCAGTGACATTCCTGGTAGGTTATTGTGGCATTGCGTTCGTAGTAACTTTTCCGGTATCATGTAGGCCTAGTATAGTTAACTCAAACTGTCGGCCACTGCTGTCGGCCGCAGAACATGGGCCTCATAACCGACCTCAGCTGATTGGTATGTAATTTTAACTGTCTTTAAAATAATATGTAGCTTGCATGTTTCCAATTGTAAATGGACATTAACCCGAGGAGTGCCTCGCTTGTAGCCTGTGTCATGCCAACGTGCGAGAAGAGCATTAGGCCTAGCTGTATAAGATTAAGTTGTTCATCCCACTAGTATTTTGTGAGTGCATATACTGTGTATTATGATTAGTGGCTCCTTCACTGATCTTTCTCTCTTGCTGGACAGGAGCTACAGACCAATCGGGGTGGTGGGCTACCTCAAGGTGATGGCGTCCCTTCACTTTTCCTGCTGTGGTGCCTCTGAGTATTTGGTATTGACATGTTCACGTGTGGTGTGTCTTTAGACCCTCTACTCTGATATACTCCCCAGCCCTGGGTAAGCTCCTGGCTCCCCCATCCTTCCTCAGCCATTAATCTAATGAGCACATTCTGGTCTGTGTGTGTGTGTGTGTGACTGTGTGTGTATACATGTATGTCCAGGTCTTGTAGGCCATTTGTGCCAGTGCCTTAGTGGCAGAGGTTCTGACTGTCTGGAGAGAACCCACTCCCTGTATGTTTTTAATGAATGTAACCACGAAAGGAACCACGCCTCTGGTTTTCTGTGACCACGAGCCTGTGTTGCCTGGTTGGGCTTCAGGTAACAAATTATAGTCCAATTGATTGAATATTCTGAGGAGCACGGCCTTAGATGGCGTAGTTGACATGTTGCAATAGAGAGCAAACTTACCACTTGCCACACATGTATTACAGAGTTCCACATTGGGCTACCTCAGTTCTGAAGCATAAAGCAACAATAACACACCAAATCCGAGGCATCTCTTGCGCTAGGCAACGTGAGGCAAAATTACGATGGTGCTAACCCTGGACATAGCCTAATGCTGTTATCAGCAGCATAACCTATATAAAAGTATGATAGGCTATATTATCATCCAACTATGGGTTCAAATCTAAGCACTATACTACTGGCCTATACTAAAACTTCCATTTCCGTAAATGAATGTCATATTTTTTAAAGCATATCTGTGCAGTGGGAAGCTCTCTGTTTACTGCTGTAGTGAGATTGCTTTTTTGTTGAGTGTGAAATTATGGGACGGTGGTAAGAAGTGGGGAAAGCTGTCTGTAAGGAGTTCGCACTCTTGGACACCTGGGAGAGTCTGCTGTAACATAAACTCTTAGTAACTTTGGCATATAGGCCTATAATGAGACTAGTCATCACTGGCAGCAAGTGTGTACAGACTAGAAAAATCAAACTTGGTGTGTCTTGGTGTGTGGCCTTTAGTAACCGTGCGTTTGTACCAGTAGAATATATGTACAATATATTTCCAGCAATGGAGAAGTGCAGGTGTGAAGGCGAAAGGTGGACGGTAAGGGCAGTGGAACAAGGATCCCAGGGCGCATGGACCATGGACCTTCCCAAGCGCAAGATTTGCTGGCAAGAGCAGTGGCGGTTGGAGCCCTTCCAAATTTCCTTCCTCCTGCGATCTGTCTGACACCCTTTGCCAACACACTTACATGGGGCTGAGGGAAGTTCCCAACTGCAAGCTTTGTTGTCTAAAGGGACCACTGGGTAAAACAACTCTCACCCAAGGACGGCATCATGACAAGGCGTTACTGTCCCTTGCTGACACATTAGGGTTGAAGAGGGCAATCACCTTCATCAAGGAGGGACCAAGGCCTTTTTCAACCAAGTCATCAAAGCCCAACCTCCCGCAAAATGCCAGGACCAGGTTGCACGAAGGACCTTAACTTTTTCCCCCCTTAATTATGACCATTAGGGCTTATTTTGTCCTTAGGGGTTTACTTAAGGGTGTTACACAGAATACCTTAAATGATTTCCTTAGTTAAGAAAAAACATTAAGGGATTCACTGCATTAAAAGGGATTTTTCGGCACGAAAATTCTATAGTTAACAACCAACTGAACACAGTAAAGCTTAATGATCTTATCATTCATCTTACCTTAATAATATTCACTGAAATTAACCAGGTAACAAGTAAAGCATGTTATAGACATGAACTGAACAATACGACTAGCTGGCTAGTTAAAGATGATCCTGACTGTCACCAGTGCACCAAAACAAACTTTTTTGTTAACGTTTGCCTAGCGAACCGAGCCAAAGCTCATATGGTAGGCTAACAAGTAGGGCTGGGATAAACGATTATTTTTTAAACGATTAATCTAGCGATTATTTTTTCAATGCATCGATTAATCTAACGATTCATTTTTTCAGTACGATTCGATTTCGATTCGATTATCGATTATCTCCTCATTAATTGGCTAATAGCAACTTATACATGTTTATTTACACTATCTGAATGAATTAAACATTTTTTAACATTGCAATATATGTTTATTGCTCTTAAGATTCCAAAATAAAAGACTATATAAGTGCAAAGTAATGCATTCTTAGTCAGAGGTAGCATTCAATACAGTTCAGTAGTGTATAGGTCTAATTGAGTGCCTGTCACTTTAAGACGTCTTGCAATTAACATTAACACAGTTAAAAGGCTGCTGATGTGTTTATGCAATTCATAACGTAGTTAGTTCAAATAACGGTTCGTACTTCCTTGGGACAAGCACTTTTGAGTCTTGGAAAACACCTTTCCATTTACATCGGGATTTTGCAAACATTCAGAGTCAATAAAATGAGCCCTGCATGAGTAACGAAATACAAGCAGCTGTAAGTAAGCATGCTAAACTTGACATCCAAACAGTATTCTAACATTAGCTTTGAGATACTGCTTGATTGCATACTGTAACTTAACTAGTTTAGTCTCCTCAATGTACTATGTTGTGATAAGACCTTAGCAGAGTTTAACAAATTTGCAGTTTTTACCAAATTTGCGCTGCATGGTAACGATGTTAAGCGGATTTAATAGCAATTTAGCCCACTGTGTTCTATGCAGTGCTTCAACAATCCTTCAACAATCGTGAATGTCTTGTTAAATGCACATGCAGAGGAGGAGCAGCGGGCTCGTTACGAGAGAGAGGGCGGGGTGAGGAAAGGCTGTGTGAGTAAAAAGTGCAGCTCAATGAAATTATTTTATCTTATCTTTAATTTAAATAGTACAACATCAATGTGTGCTGGCCGGTTTTGATAAAAATATTAAGCAGCACACGTGACGAATCGACGCGCATATTTTGCGTCAACGTATTTTTTGCGTCGTCATTGATTACGTCGACGCGTTGTCCCAGCCCTACTAACAAGACATCCACATGAATTCTTTTAAAGTGTGTAGCGCCCCCACCAGGCCTATCTCCTGGTACTAAAGGGCGTTCCCGGGTTCTTAAACTAATCCCAGTAAAATATATATAATATATAGAATTCTTGCTGACCTTCTGTTTAACTGTCTGTTGTTGTGACTTTACTGTACCTTTACTTTGAATAAATAACTTTTTAACCCTTGTATACTTACTTGTGTGTAACTGACTTAAACCATATTCACATGAAATAACATTTACATTTGCAACCTATTACCCAATGGTATCTTAATACTAAGTAAACACTCAGAACTCAGTTATTAAAATGTTAAATACATTTTTTTTTATTCAATTTATATTCAATTTACCAAAAGAATTAATTATAAATATAAACAAAAAATAAGATGAAAATGTATCAATGGAGCAAAGTATTCAACAAATACTTTCTTAGCTTATTTTAATCACCTCAAACCTCAAGTTTGGAATATCCACAAATGTAGAAGAAATCAAAAAGTTAAACGTACCTCAACAGCCTCAAACTGCAGTAGGAGCTTACAGTGGGCATCGCTTTCAAATGACCACTTCATTCGCGCATTACGCGGCGTGAAGCTGCGTGAAGCTTTAGTACCACTTTCAGCCACTGTACGTCGCTCTACCACTGTACATCGCTCTGCCTGCGGTCCCTTCTGAAAAAGCACGATCAGGATATAATTGTTGCTGAGAGTAATCCCAGCCTACGAATTCAATAACAAAATAAATCATGCATAATTAAACATTACCTCGATTTAGGCTACTTGGGTATGGCTTAAGGCTTGACTACACGGTGGTAACGAAAATCGAAATCGAAATTTGCTGTCTACATTATTGTCAGTGTTGGGGTTAACGCAACTACGCAAATCAAAACAGTGGTGTGATAATTGAGCCAGTAGAGAAATAACTGTTCAGAATTAATCTGTAGCCTTGGGTAGGCTTCTGCAGAAAACAATGTTGTTGCCGATTTAATACTATCTGGCGACGTTTTTAACAGGCTACGCAATAGAGGCTTAGACTATGACCCACGTTTTGGTTTCGTAAATTAATTTGCCCTACTTCTTGACTGCAATGTAGTCAATTGACTGCTTGACATGTCATTTTTATTTTTCTGTACAATAAACAAATACATCTGCTTTATGCCGCAGAATTACATTCATATTTGGAACTTACATAGTCCAATGCAGCGTTCCACTACGTTAGTGTTTCCCAAAACCATAGTAGCAATGAACGTTCGCAACCACTATCGTAAAGTTGTGTAACAACTACACCTCTCGACCTGTGGTAGAATACTAGAAGCATAGTTCCAGGGATCTTCATGTCAAAGACGTCACTGACGCCAGTTATTTGTTTGCACATTAATAATTATAAATATATTTAGGTTTCTAATTGATATTTACACTTCTAACCACCATACATCCATATTTTAAAATGCCCAAGGCAGAAAATACATAACACAAGAAGGCTGATTCTGATTTTGATAATATGATCTGCACAAAAGATAAACTTAGGTAAACAACGATGTCAATATTGTTGTCAACGTCTTAACCCAGATTCGAACTCTTGGACAGGGGACTGGTAACTGCTGTGCAATGGCGGCTGTCATCTGCCGGCCTTAACGCAATGCGCCACAGAAGTATGTGCAGGTACCCGTTCACGTGCTACTAAACGTCATTAACCACCTTAGTCCAGACTACTGAAGTTTGGAAACGATCATGGTCCAAACTTACAGTACTCTGTAAGTACGACAGTTTTGGGAAACAGTCGTAACTTACATGTTGGTTAGTTGAACGATGCATCCTGTTAGTAAAAAGCTAACCTCCGTAGTTGTACGGGAAACGCCCCCCAGATCAGCTTGTAGGCCATTAGCAATCTGTTTATTTTATTTAATGAAGCCTACACAGTAGATCACATGCCACATTCTCACTTTCAATAGACAGATGCAATAGCTATTGGTCAAGTATTGAGTATAAAGCAATTAAGATAGTACCCTATACAAAAAGTACTTCATACTATCATAAAAATTCGTTAAAACGAATAGCATTTTGCAACTTGACAAAACACTGGATTAAATATCGTAGGCAAAGGAGAAAACTTGTACATCCATTGGCCCGTGGGGAGATCACATGCCAGTTGCCTCTCCCTTCAGTATGACTTGTTCGGCTGTGAGCTTGTTTCGCAAAAAAAAAAAAAACTATTGCAGATATCAATGCGTCTTTGTTCATGGGTTTGGCCTCACAGCAGAGGCTTAGACAACTATGACCCACGTTTTGGTTTCATAATTTGCACTACTTATTGACTGCAATGTAGTCAATTGACTGCTTGACAGGTTATTTTTATTTTTCTGTACAATACACAAATACATCTGCTTTATGCCGCAGAATTATGCACTTGGATAGCCTATAGAACGGGCACATTTTGGAGAGAACGCACGCAAGAATCTGTAGGCTATTTGTGGCTGGTTACCAGCAAACAATGTTTAATGCATTAACTCAAGACGTCAAACATTTTCTAAACAATACAAACAGAAAGGATGCAGCAGGCAGCAAATGTAGAAGAGTCATTTCCAGTGGAAGAACAAAATGCTGAATGAAGCCCAAATTTATGAAGGCATATCTGGCAAGTTGTTATTCTTTGAAGACATAAATGGTTGGGCTATAGGCCTAGTTTGCAAGAAGGAGACATAAAGCGTGAGCATGCCACACTATCCACAGCTGTGGTAGCGGGGGTAGGAGGATTACTGTTAGCGCAGGATTTATATAAAATTCTTCAACAGAAGGCCTGCCTCGAATGCAGGCTTGTGGTTTGCGCAGCCTACAGTAAGTAGGTCTAGTGAGTTAGGAGTCCTCTAGACTTCTTTTCAACTATCTCAGAGGTGGAAAGTTGCGTTCGTTGGGGGCAGGGCCGGGTTAACAATTCATAGACCCTTGGGAACAAATGTCTGATGGCCCCCCCTGCCCCCCAGCCAACGTGAATCGGGCGGTCAGTTAATAGGCCTATCGTGAAGATTTGTATTGCCATTTAAGGCACGAGCGCATCTGTGAGGCCAAGCCTCACCAAGTAGCCCGTTTGTTTACAACTAACATTACATTTAATTAAACTGCTTATAGGCTATGCCGAAATAGTTTCAACATTTTGAATATCAGTGCCAGGTGAATTAGGAAATGCCTTATGGCTGAAAGCTGCTTGGGATCCCCCCTGTCAAGCAATAACCATACAAAAAGTTAAAAACAGATGACATGATGCGCATCACTGACATAATGCGCAAATAATATAGCCTAGATATTCCAATATATTCGAATACATGTGTTTATTTTAGAGGGGATATTCGAACGTCATTTTTGAGCAATTTTGACAGCCCTAGTCCACTGTAGGCTACGCCAATCGTCTATTAACACCTTCCGCTAACCCCGGTGAGTGGGGGTCGCTATAATGCGTGTGAAATAGCACCATTGAGTAGCCTATGCGAAATAGCCTTAAAATCGTTCCGGTGTTGTGTGCCTTCTGGTTTCTCCACCTACTGGTTTCCTTGCGCGTGCATGCGCTGCAGCAGTTGTCAGACATTCACAAACAAGTTGTTTTAGGCGGTTTGAAGTCGCTTTTCATACGCCATGAGCGCTCGGCTACATTACAGCCACTCGGACAAAAGACATGTAAAAAAATATATGTTTTGAAAACTATCATTAAACTGGATTCGATCCCGCAAAAGCAACACACGCGTGACTCTCTCCATCCTGATTCCCTACTCTTTGAGCCAACTAATATGTTACGCGAATCAATTAACTATTGTAGGCTACCATTAATTAATAATGTAGGCAACACCCAGGTAACATGTTGTCCAGGCTATCTGAAACAAGGGGTTGCCTCTCATCTACAACAACTGGTTACGTTGGGCTGCTACAGTCATCAGTGCACTGTGCACAGTAGGCCTACTCTTTGTGGTTGATCAACTAAAAATAAAAGATGTATTTGGTGATGACGTTATTGTAGGCCTAGTAGACCTAAATTCTGAGAAATTAAATGGTACGAGAAACGATCTACATAGCGCACCAGACCGCGATGTCTTCAAGGGTTGAATGAAGGGAGTTTGCAAAAATTAGTGTATTTTTCAAGTCAATAAACATTCTTAATTTTCTAATGTCTTTGTCAGGGAACATCTGACTTTTAAAAACCATAGGCCTGGTAGTCGCTCAGACAAGGAGTTATAAGATAAAGGCAATACCATTTGTGTCACCTAATGCAGTTCAGTGAATTAGCAAGATACCATCAGAAGGCAACAATCATAAAGCACAGTGCGCGCGCGCGCTCTCTCCCCTGTGCATGAAGCTGTCTGCGTGTTGTAGGCTAGATTTGCGTGAGTTCTTTCTATCTGCTTTACTTTTGTGAGTTGCGACCACCTAGGCTATGTTATAGACGTTCTATGAGGTACCAGTGTTTAGCTGGGTCACAAAACAATAAGCTTTGTCAGACTACTTTTAAAATGATATTCAGGGCTATATACATTTTAAACATTCGGGGCTGAAGACCCGACAAAGCCTTGCGTTAATTCTTCAGGTGGGAAGTGTCAGGAATTTTCATACGAGAGACGCTCTCATTGGTGGTTAGTATATGAAGTAGGGAATTGACAGCAACATATCCAATCACATTATGAGAGATGCTGAATTTAACATAAACTGCGAGGTTTGATTTTAAATGAATGTAAATTTAGCCGGGACTGTAAGCTGTCACACGTGGGTGCTCGATGTTTTCAGTGGGTGCCCGAGAGACGGAGCATCCACGGTATCGGCGCCTATGACAAGCGTATCTCGCGGTTGCATCCATTACAAACAAACATGCAATGTGAACATCTGGGATTGGGAAGAGCACTAAATGCTCTACTGAATAAGCACGAAGTCAAACCTTTAAATGAAAAACACTCTTTAATAATCAAAAAAATAAACCGCTAATGAAGTAAACTTGTGACCATCAAAAATCGTTTATCGACTGTAACTCCGTGATAACAGGACGTAACAGGAAGGCATTTGAAAAAAAAACGGAGGTTAATATGCTCTATATTTTGTCCAAATGATGTCTGTCTATCATCGTTGCACTCGGAGAAAACCAGAATGTTTAATTTGTCCTGCGTTTCTTCTACGGCTGCAAACGGGATTCACTCGCAGTTAACCAAATATTTCTTTATTAGGGCAGGGCAGGCATATTTCTGGCTATTAAATTATTTCTAAACCAGTCTGCTAAAGTCTGTAGTGAAGTCTGTGTAGGGTTTTCCAGGCTCCATTTCTTTTTACGAGACACCCTGCTCACTTGAGCCATCTACCGGTTGTTTGGGTTGTTGCAGCGACACACTGGGAAAATACAAATTAAAGTCGCGTGATACCGCGTGATCCCACGCGCGGACCGCGAGTGAAGCTGGCCAAGTCGAAGCACTGCCCACTGTATAAACTAGTAGGCTACATTAGCCACACTTTAGCTAACAGTTAACAGTAAGCTTAAAGTACAGTACACAACACATTAACATGAAACACACACACACGCGGGCCCGCGCGCACACACACACATTCACACGTGATTCACCCACCCCAGTCCTAGCCGGTGAAGCACCCGATTTGGTTCCCCATGCAATTCATGTTTCCCCTCTAGGTCTTTACACAGAAGCTCTAGTCGGTTACCGTAGCACGGTAACCTAGCAACAACGCAAGAGCTTCAAAACAGTGGCTTAAAGGAAACAGGAATTCCGGGGGAACCAAATCGGGTGCTTCACCAGCAAATGAGCTAAAACCTAGCATCTAACCGTTGCAGGCCTGGAGCGTCGCTTGAGGTCGGCGTGGCCAAAAACAAATGACCCCTTCACTCCGTTAGAGCAAGAGAAACAAATAGCGATACCTTAATCCCAAGTGGTAGGTTTCCCGTCGCGATGACCATGGACTGGCAGCAACTCACTGACAGGCATCCTCTCAGTGGCGAGATGACAACTTTGGCAAAACGTCCACTCGATAACTACAAAGTCTTCGGCTTTCAAGTTCACCATTCAGTCCGACTGGCAAAATACACAACGTTTGTCACGTTCTATTTTAAAGTTTTGCAACTAAAGCACGGAGCAAGTCCTCAACGTGGCTTCTCATCAACTATCCAGTCTAGAGGTGGGTCGGTCGCGAACGAACTAGTTCTTTTGAACGGGTCTTTAAAATGAACGACCTGAACTGGTTCGCCTTTCCAGTTCTTGTTCGTTCTTTCGTTCGTCGCTGAATCACACTGACCTAGTGCTGCTGTGAATGCCTATGGCCCAGCTTCCTAAGGCGAGAGCCAAACCAATCGTATGCTGTTGTCTGTATTGTTTCTAAAACGTTCTCATCGAATTAGCCAATGAGAGGCATGAAAGCATAGCAACCGTTTCCATGAACAAAAAACAAATGGGCTAGTGAGACTAGTGGGAGAGCATACGATAAAACATAATGATAATGGTTTACATTAACAACTCCATTTTGCATTTCAATATTGGCATTTACATTTAAATATCTGTCTAATGGTAAATGCATGCTGTCTTTGTATTTTCTGTGTCATGCCAGGTTAATAAATGTCTCTTCAATCTGTCTCGTTCGTTCGTTCTCACGCCAAGACCCCCCACCTGTTTCACTTCGGTCTGTCGTTCTCGTTAGGTCAGTCACTCGTTCTTGGCAGAGTGAAGCAGAATAAGCTGAGTGATTATGGCAAAATGGGGACTTGAAACCTTTTCATCAATATAATCTTTCTGCCAAGCCTTTAAACATGTTTGTCGGCATAGCCTACTGGGTCTTTGTTCCTTTATGAATGAACACATTTTTAAAAAAGAAATTAGCTGATCTAGCCGTAGTCTACTCTATTTACCTTCAATATGTAATGTCAAGGTGAATGAACACATTAGGGTCATTCTACGAAACCGGTGCCTTTTGCGTCCGGTCCATTTCATGAGCTCTCAACAATGTAAAAATGTGTCAAAATGTATTTCAAAGGATCAAACCTGTTAATTTAAGTGTTATGAATTACATAATGCATATTTCAATGTCATTGTAAATATAAATCCTACACTTTTTAGTCATCTTTACCAAGGACATGGCCAATTTCCCCATGTCCGGAAAGTCACATATGGAATTCGCACCTAATATATTAATTAGAACATTTCATTTTTTAACCAAATTTTCATTAATGTCATGATTAAACATATGCTCTTGATACTATACTATATGTTTTTTTTAAATAAAAGTATGATTTCCCATACAAAAATCATGATTTATGCTCGTCCCGTAGTTTTACATACCACCCCATAACGCTTACATGTTCTGGCTATTACAAAGACACTGTTTCTTTAAGTGACATTCAAGCGGCAACATTCTAATCTGAACAATGAAGCCTACCCGGAAGTTCGAAAAACTGCAATACATCGAAAATCCGCTAGGGACTGGTCCCAAAAGCGAGCAAATGTCCATAGACTCCCATGTTAAAATGTCCGTTTTCACAGCGTAAATACATGTTTTTAAAGCCTGGTCCCATGGACTTTTATTGTACTTTTCGGTAGTTTCCCAGTGCCTGACAACTGTGAGGGGGGTGAATTTTTTTCTAACTCATTAGTTTAGATCACATTTAGATATAAAATATATGAATAATTAAGGGCGTGGTCGGCTTGATTGACGGCTGACGTCGAGGCATACAGCAGCAGACGTTGCCAGCTGAGTGGAAAGTGGAAACCCTGAAACGTTGACGTCTCAGCCATGATTATACACAAAGTTACCACATCCTTTCTGAACATCTTTATTCAAAAAGCTGACATAAAATGGTTTGCTAAGCTATTAATTGAAGCCTACTAACCGACACTTTCAGAAGACTTCGTTCCAGTTTTTTCAGGTAAGTGACATTCATTCCACTACTATTTCACGTAGCACTAGATGTTAGCATTATTTAGCATCGAGTGGGCACTTTAGCGTCAGGTAAAGTGTAAACGTAGTAGGCTACGTTAGCGTCATATCGCCTCAAATAAGTTAATGTCGAAAATGATGACCGAATGGCAGAAGCACACACATACATTTAGTTAACTTGAATAACCCTAGTGAAAACCATTGTGCTCCCGTTATGAGTTAGCTTAACGTTGGTCATACTAGCCAGGTGTGAGTCAATGAACAGACAGCTCTAAAGTTAACGTTAGTTCACAAACATACTGGGGCAACAAAGCATGTTCTCGTCAAAAAACCTTTTGTAAATACGCTCTGTGGGAATGCTTAGTCCATTGACAATTTATACAGTCTTTGGGTTGTCACGTTTAAGATAAAAAAAAAAAAACTTCAGCCGAAGCATTAAAAGGCTTGTTGTCGGCTAGCTGAGGCAAAATTGTGAACCGCTATGAACCATTGACCGTATACTTTGAACATGGAGCGGTGATAACAAGCGATAGTTATAACTGACGTTTGAAACTCTTATTGATACCATTTATTTGTGAAACACATTTGAACGAACACTTCTTGTCTATGCAAAGTTTCCCTGTAGGTAATCCAGACAGGCTGGGTGCTGGAGAGGGCTCTGGACTCCTAACTTCAATTCTCGTCTGTGCAGTCGACACTCAGAAGCATCACTTCAGCATTCTGATTCCATGGTACTTTGACATTTTTCATACATTTAATTGGAGCAACCTACTGGTTGTATATTCCAGACATCCTTACCATATACTGAACAAACATGAATGCATTTCAGACATTTAGAGTGGCCTTTTATTTTGAGCAGTCCAGGGCACATCTGTGCAATAACTATCAAAATAATTTATCATTAGCATCTTTTGATAAGTCACACACGGAAAGTAGTTGTATTATGCCTTCAAATCAGCAGGTTTTGGTTGGATACAGATTGCATAATTAAACAATATGGCACCAGTGGCTGGCTACTGTTTGACTGGACCTTGGCCTAACTGTTAATAACTACCTCAATAGGGTGTAGATATGAGCTTACACTGTTTCACTGAAAACACAAAAATACAAGAAATATTTATTCTACATTACTTTAAATACACCACATTTGTTTTTGCTTATTGCCCGCATAAACAGGGCATGTGCAATAGTTGAATACGCGTGTCCTGTCCCCATTCAGCTAAGTGTTCTGTGAGTTTGTTGTTCATTATAAATATTGGGAGTGAGTCTGCAAATCTTACTTCGTTGTTGTCATATATTGCCTCCACAGTCTATGATTGCCACATAAAAAATATTTTTTTTAGCTTAATTTGTGAGCATTTGTTCAGTTTACAGTAAGTTCAAGGATGTGACATATACCAATATTTCTGTTTTCAGATCTGGAACATTTTGAAATCCTACCAGATGGGGCAGAAGTCATTGAGCAGTGGCAGCTTCTGATTTCAAGGACTTTGTTCACCTTTATTTACAGCATTTGCATCTATGTCTTTAAAGTGATCTAATATGTATTGACTATGTACTAGCTTAGTACATATTAGTTTTTGTTATTTTAGTTTCACAAATTCAGTGGTTACCTGTAATGCTCAAGATATACAAGTAAAAAATCACCTTTACTTCTGCATCTGGGTCTTCAATTCAACCTACTGACTGAAGCTGACGGATTTGTATAAATGTTTTTGAAAGCACAGGCAAATTGGTTTGGCATGAGTTTTAATGTAATTCACAGTTCAGAAAAGTTCCATAAACATTTCCAAGTGCAAGTTCAGTGCCATCAACAGTAAGTTTGCTTTCTGATATTTAAAGAACAGAAATGGGTTTGGCATAAGTAAAGGGTAGGTGTAACAGTCCATCAATAGACATAAAGTGAAATGTACTGTATAGTCTCAATGGGTTCAATATCACCACACCCCAGCCAAACCACTTCACCTGGACCTCTAGTCCCAGGTTAGAGCCCATGGACCTCCTTGCCGCCTCCTCCCCATGGCGAACTGCCAAAATAGAAAGGTAAACTTTTCATTAGTACCTATATATCTTACAAGATAATGCAAACCAACACTACTTGTTGTAATCAACAAACGTACAGTTATTGTACAATGCTGTAGTACTATTGTGCGATTTGAAATGGATCTCAGTGACAAACTACACTAATATTGGCATTGTTATGCCAAACACCGGACACTGTAACTGGATTTAACGTTTTGATAATAGCCTGACAAGAAGGGGAAATAAGGCAAGCTAACCGAACATGAACGCTGGATCGTGAAATGGCCACCGATGAGAAATTTCAATGTCATCTTAGACCAAGCTACCACTGACAACTTTAGAGCAATAGCGATTTCAAAACGTGATATTAAGAGTTAATCAAAATGAATTCATGATGACTAATACCCTACTACGATTTTGTTATCAATTCACACCACACGTTGACAGAATACAGCGAGCTGGCTGATGTTATCGTAAATTAATTAACGTTAGCACTACAATGATGGCTGCCACTGAGGATATGAGATGCTAACGTTAATCACAAAACAATAAAGGCAAAGATACATTTTTGTCAGTATGAGTTGCTGAACCTGTAACGCTAAACTGCTAAATTACTCTAGCTGCTACGTTATTTTACCGTAACTTCAGCAAGGGAGGGATAGCTAACGTTAGTTTATTTTACCTAGAAGCTAGAATCTGCAAACTCAACTCCTCATTCTCAACTTTTCAACCGTTCACCCGAATACCTTTCAGCATACAAAATTAAAAAGTGTCTGAACATGGCATTAAGAAACATACATGAACTTCACATTAGCAGATCAAACTTACCAGCAAATTATGTTACAGCAACGTCTGTGCCAGTCCATCTTGTAGGCCTAACATTACAGATAGCTTAGCTGAGGCTGCTCGGCTGACGACGAGGCGGGTTCACCGGCTTGCTCAGGAGGTGGGCGGGGTTAGGATTTCCCAAGGTTTTCCAAGATGGCGCCGCCCATACCCCCCATAAACGGCTTCATAACCGTTCTTCAGAAAATCTATGGGTGACGTCACAGACGCTTTGTCCATATTTGTTACAGTCTATGGTGACATTACAGACAGCAGATGACATCACTCAAACCCTTGCAGGAGCCAAGGTCTCAAGCAGGCAAGTTCCCACACAATTTGATATGATTTATTTGCTCTTTTTGGTAGTTAGATAGGGTCCGTTAAGCTTAACCTTACCACCCCATAACGTATAATAGATAGGGAAACTGTTAAATTAGGGGTTTTTTTTCAACTGTAATGTAAAGTGAAGGAAATTTTAAACTGAATGGTATATTTGCTATCTTAGCTAGTCAATTACAGTGCTAGCTGCAGTCATTCTGAGGTGAAATTTACCACCCCGTAACATACCACCCCATAACACTTTGTATCGTTATGGGGTGGTAAGGGGAATGTAGAGGGGGTGATAAGGGGAATGTAGAGTGGTATATATATTTATATATAGTTTTACATACTGTGATGACTGGGGGAAACCTCTGTTCTTTCTGCAGTGAGCCCTTAGCAATTAGTCATAGCAACCAGCTAATCTGTTGAATGCTGGTTCATCAGTATGCATTGGTCACTGTTAATATTTTATGACTATATTGTATGCATGCCAATGTTAGCCTACTGGAGACTATTGTGGTGAGAAATAATTATTAACTAGTTGTGATGGACTTGTTGGGAAGGGCTAACTACAAGCAGAACGGAGGTTTCTGCGGTCATCACAGCAAATGAATGCATTTCAAAATGTGAGAGTACTTTTTTGTGTATCTAGTGACAACCCAGTCATGAACTCTCTCTCTCTCTCTCTCTGTCTCTCTCAACTTGGCACACACACCTAGTCAGTGTAAATAATTATGATAATTTTCATAATTTGCAGACAATCATGGCTCCAATGAGTAATGCTGAACGACAGTGACTATTCTGTGCTCGCCGCAATGCTGATCCAGAGAGGAGGCAGCAGTATCTAGAGATGGAGCGGCAAAGATGGAGACGAGATGTCGAAAGAGGGAAGAAGTTAGGGGCAGCCGTGGCCTACTGGTTAGCGCTTCGGACTTGTAACCGGAGGGTTGCCGGTTCGAACCCCGACCGGTAGGCCACGGCTGAAGTGCCCTTGAGCAAGGCACCTAACCCCTCACTGCTCCCCGAGTGCTGCTGTAGCAGGCAGCTCACTGCGCCGGGATTAATGTGTGCTTCACCGCAGTGTGTTTCACTAATTCACGGATTGGGATAAATGCAGAGACCAAATTTCCCTCACGGGATCAAAAGAGTATACTCATACTAAGTTGTTGATCAAAGATCTGAGTGAGAGGACCAACGACAGTTAAGGAAAAAGTGGAAGGAACAGAATGAGGCCCCGTCCATTTATTAGGGAAGTGCGGTGTAAGTTTAAATGTTACTAACGAAGGTATTATAGCAATATTATAAATGTGGCGACGGAATAGCCTAGAACTTGGGTAGGCCTAGCGTTCAGTAGCCTATGCACTTGCGGTGATAGCCAAAACTAATGTGAATCGCGGACTATCCTACAACCAAAGAAAGTAAAGCAGATTATTTGTACCTGCGTTAGCCAAATAAAGGACGGGACTGCACCCTTCACAAACCGTAAAAATGAAGTTTATTAGTTTTACAGTTGACTACAGTTGACAGTTCACTATCAGTCCACACAAACAATTCTGGTTTCCTTGCACTAGCCATTTTCGTCGTAGCCTATTCTGTCTGTTTGTATAGCCTACAGCATGCAAGCTTTGGTCAATTTCTGTAACAGAAACAGTGCCACCTCTAGGCCTGGGATATGAAGTAACGTGTTGAGTCGTGTTGAGATGGATCCGTTTGGACGCAAATATTCTTGATACGGTTCCAGGGAACACGGAGGAAAAAAAGATCGGTTTGGTACGTGTGGACTAGCCCTGAAAGGAGAAAGCAGGCAAAGGCTAGCCTGGAAAATCCACACCCTGATAATCTAGAAAGATTAAGGGTCTGGCCACGAACAATCATGTAATGGCCCAACTCGAGGGGTGGCACCAAGCATGCATTTGAAAATCTCACTGCACGCAATTGGATAACACCAGACCAATGTTTACTCTGAATGATTCCGGACTTTGACGCAATTGGTTTTCCAACGTTGCAGCGCTGTCGTCATCAGTTTAGCGCGCCTCTGGCCCGCCTATGTCAGATACGATTTGATTGGTTCCACGGGATGCAAGGGGAAAAAATAACGTGCATCATTGCTCATTGCCAGAGTGTCTCGCAGAGACAATTCCATTGTGCTCTTGCGAGAACTCTGGATTTTCAGGGTAGGCGAAGGCTAGAATGAAGGCTTTTGACACCCCTCCTGAGAGTACTTTATCTTGTTCAATGTACCCAATTTTATGATCATATTTCAAAAATGAATGTACTCAATCTTCTGAAATCTATCCATGTTGAATGTAGTATTTCATGACATAAATTTGCATTTTAAACTTCATATCAATAAATATGTTTATATATACTTTGGATCTTGCCTTATTACGACATTAACAGTCCACACATATGTCCAGAACTAATCAAATTATTGTTAAATTATGGAAACAAACAAAATTAACCACCCCGTCACAGGATTTACCACCCTGTAACATGACTTACCACCCCATAACATGTGTGTTTTTTTTAAAAAAAATACTAGAGAGTGAGTGAAATAGCCCATAAATAAATGTTTGATCATAGTGTGATGAAGTGGGCCTATTTACACATGTAACTTTAATTTGACAATAGGGAGTAAAATAGCCAATATTGTTCAAAACACCAACCAATGGGCATGCGGAATTCACAGTTTGAAGATTAGAATCTAAATTCTGCAAATCTCCAATTAAAAAACAAACCTATAACTTTTAATATCAAATTAAGGACATTTCTATGACCGGAAAACATGAAATGTTCTGAATTCAATTTATGCATTATGTCTAAATGGAGCGCATCTTGTCCGTTACGGGGTGGTAAAAAAAAAGACACCTGGGCTACAATAAAAAGGAAAATATTAATAGGGATTTAAGCCTGAGGTGGGAAAATATTTTTTTATGCAGGTCATATATGTCTTATATCATGTGGATGTCTTAAAATATGGCTTGTCCTACATGATTTTTAAAAAAAATGTCAAAGTGAAAAGGCACCGGTTTCGTAGAATGACCCATTAGCTACTGCTGTTTTGTCTAAAAGTACACATAATCATGAAGTTGCAGCTATATTTGCGCTACAATTACAGTGTTGTGTTGACCGTTTTCACAAAGGAGGAGCTGAGAACCTGCATTCCATGATTCACTGCTGAACTACGTTGTAGGCTACCGGAAATGCGAAAGAACGAACGATTCAGAACGAATCATCTTGGCGAACTGAACGACGCGAACTGTGCCATGAGAACGAACGACAAAATCCACCTCTAATCCAGTCTCCTCTCTCGCGCGATTTGCGACCTTTCACCTCACATGTAATTCCATGCATACAAAAGTCATACAATGAAATATATTTGACCACCAAACATCAAAATATTACATGTTACATTTCACTTTGCCAATGAAATATTTTAAACAAAAACTCTTAGGATGAATTTAAACACATACATGACTTAAACACAGTTGTGGATCAAACTACAACTCCCATAATCCCTTTCACTTACCCAAATTGAATGGAATGGAGATGAACTACAATAAGCTTATTTCTTGAGCTTACTCCTAAATTCTAATATTATATAACTTCAAGATAATTTTAGTTCTAATGAGCAATTATGAACTTTATTTAATCTAAGTTATGTAGCCCCCCCCCCTAGCACTTATTTATTTAACTTAAATGCTTTTTAGCACTGCGCTACAAGTGTAATTCCAGCGAAAATTGACCCAAGGTAGTTTTTCTGCATTAAAACACATCAAATAAGCCGTGGAGACATTAATTTTCGTTGATCAACCACTACAGAGCTTGGCCTGATATGCTATAGCCCCAAATCGCAAACAGTGATGTAGCTATGGGCAGTAAGCTAAACGCTTCCCAATTAGCATTTTTTAACCAGTAGGCTAATATTGTTCAAAACAGCACCAAACCTCGTCAGTAGCTTGCTTAGGGCCTCTACACCAGGCCCGGAGTGGGTAATCGGGAGAATCAGGAGAATTCCCGGTGGGCCACTTCACTTTTGGGCCGGTCGAGGGAAAATTATTGACATTTGTCACGTTAATCTATCTTCTCTTAAAGTTGGCTACACACGTTCGCATTCTATGCCTAACACCGCAGCCTCTGCATGGGTTGTTCTCCCCTCCCAAGAAAAGTTAACTGGTTGGGTCCATATAGCCCGTCTTTCCTAAAAAGTTTTCTCAGATAGCCTACCAGCCGGGCCGGCCCTACCATAGTGATAAGCGTCAGGGAGGATGGATGGTAGAAAGACGCCATGAGGGACTGAAAAGGCCAGGAAAGAGGACAGACAGACTGGATTCCCTTCAATATTTTTTTTTCAAAGTTAGACTAAGCTATTTAAATATTTTAATAGGCCTACTTTATATAATTTACTATGTGCATCTATTCCCATATGCATCATATGTCCCATATACAGCACAGCAAATTAAAGTTAACCCACTACTTTACATTTTGCATACCAGTTGTATCTAAACAAACCAAAGCTTGACTGAAACATTGTAAAACCATTGTTTTGTTTTAAATTAATTAAGAGAGAGGTCCTCCTTGGATCCTGCTGAAAACTGCTGGTTTCATCTCAAGCACGCACGTATTATGAACGCATAATGAACGTACCCTAAGTGGCAACTGGCAAAGAGAGATTATAACGGCGTAATTGGGCTAATACTGGACGTTGTAGCGTTGTCAACCTATTCGCAAGTAACATATTAAATGAATTAAAATATTAGCCTTTTTGTATCATCCAATATGGCGATTCATAGACTTTGCAAATATTATGCAAATATTGGTAACACAACTCAAGCTTGATCTGTGTATAGCCTAGGCATAAAAACAAAAGTAGCCTCTGAGCAGCAGATCAGCCAGTCCCCCGCTGAAAATGATGAGCCCGAAATTAGCTATGACTAGGCTACAGGTACAAGTAGAAAGGATAATAGAAAGTTAACCATATGAATTAAAATTATTTTATGGAAGAAAGAACAGTAGGCTATGACAGCAGTAGGCTACATGATCAACCTATATGGCTTGTTTGCTCAGAAGTGGGTGTAGTAAAGGAGCAAATCACCAAACAACAACATGATAGCTGACCCATGCAGAAAAAAACATGTAAACAATACAGTAGTTCAATATGCCTCTTAGGGGAATTGTGGGATACATTTCAAATGCTTTATTTCTTCCTTCCTGTTTTTGTTAACTTATCAACCTATCCTTGTGGAATAGTGGAATATTGGTAGCCTATAATAAAAACTACAGGATAAGAGCTGAAATGTTGCCTTATTTATCCAATTTTCTACCACCACTAAAAAGTGGGCCGTTCTTGGCCCTGAAACTCCCGGGCCCTCTGGAGAAACTCCTGGAGCCCTCTGGAGTAACTTTTCCGCTTGTTTTCGGGGCAACGTCATTTAGAATTTTTGACGAACGGAAATCTTGTGTTGTTGACGGAAGGAGGAATGTACTCCTGAGCACTTAAAAGGGGGGGGGGGTCGTCGATAGATTTATCGAGTCTTAAAAGAAAGTCAAATCAAGCAAATTATTATGGCTACATCAAAACAAGCTTCTGGATACATTATAAATTGGCTCATCTGTGTCTGTGTGGTAAGTAAAGAACAGAGTCATTCTGTGTCAAATCAGACAGAATCCAGGAGAATGGTTGCTGCACCGTCTCAGATTTTTCTCAGAATTTGTCTATAGCACATTTAAAAAACAAAGTGCTGTATAGTTACACATTTAAAAAAACAAAGTGCATACATAGGTAGATGGAGCAAAGAGCAACTTCAAGAGGAATGCCATAGATAGATAAATTAAAGGAATTCAAATAAAGATAAAGCAGATACATAAGAATAAAATGTAGTAATGAGATGAAAGGGCAGCCTAGAATTGATAAGCAAGAGAAAAAAAGTCTCAGTCTCTTAAGAGCATTTCTCAGATCAAAATTTTAGTTTTCAAACATAGCTGTAGCTACCAAAGAGACACCAAGGTCATATCCCATGTCTTTCTTCTTCAAGTTTCGTTTAATTTATTAAGTACAAATAGTCAAAGTATCTACTTTTGTAAGCGAACTTCAGAAGTCTATTACTGTAAAAAAACACGTTGCCCATTCATTCCAATGGGAACCTGTGTGAGCTCTAGTGAGCTTACAAAGCTTGTCCTTCCGGCTTTTAGCTGGCCGGAATATGCCGGAATATGAGGATTTAAAAAATATATATATTTTTGCTGTGGAGAAATATTTCACCATCACCCACCCACCCCCTTCAGACACCACACACACAACATTCCAGTGAAGAATAAATAGAAATAAATAAACAAACAAACAAACAAATAAATAAATGTGTCATAAAGTGAAGTCAAATGATTAGATAGATCAGATAGGGTACAACACCTTGGTCATTATATTTGTAACCTGCATGAAGCCCACAGGATCTGAGCCACTCCTACTGGCAAACGGAAGAGGAATAAAGTGAAGTGACTGCATCATATTGAAGACCCATGACACTGACTGCCTCCTCTATGAGTGAAACTCCTGATATGCCAGTGGCAAGAAAATTGGATAGAAACGCAGAAGTATTGGAGGGTGGAGCTTGGGAGGATGAGGGGTGTGGCTTGGGGGTGAGGGGTGTGACTTGGGACATCATTGGCTGCATGCTATGCCTGCCTGTTTGCATCCTGTCGTTGGTTTAGGATGGAGCTAGAGACGGTTTATTTTGGATGCAATGCAAAACAGATGCATAGACATGGTTGTTACAGATACATGAGCTGAGACTATACTGAGATATTATTGCATTTATTCCACTATGTCCACAGAGAGCATGTCATTTCCTCCACTATCCACAGAGAGCATGTCATTTATTACACTATCCACAGAGAGAGCATGCCATTTATTCCACTATCCACAGAGAGCATGTCATTTATGAGCATGTCATTTACTACACTATCCACACAGAGCATGTCATTTATGAGCATGTCATTTATTACACTATACACAGAGAGCGTGTCATTTATTACACTATCCAAAGTCAAAGTCAAAGTCAGCTTTATTGTCAATTTCTTCACATGTTCCAGACATACAAAGAGATCGAAATTACGTTTCTCACTATCCCACGGTGAAGACAAGACATATTTTACCAATTTAAGTCCACAGACAAACATAACATTCAAGTAAACAAAAAAGTAAGTAAATAAGAGGGCACATATAATGAAAAAATAAGAGCAGCAAAATTTGGTTGAAATTGTGCATAGACAGTCAATAAAATACTAGTGCAAAGTCAGGCCAATAAAAGGCTTGGGTAGTTCTGTTTGACCTAAGTAAGAAAGAAAGTGGCATAGTGGTGCAAGTTATGCAAGAGCAGCAGAAGTGTTGTGTTTTCAGGACAACAACAACAAGTTGCAAAGTGTACAAGTGTGCAAGTGGAGTAGTGCAGGCGGCCATTGTGGGTCCAATGTCCAGGATGTTATGTAGCTGAGGGGGGAGAGGAGGGAGAGAGTTCAGCATCCTTACAGCCTGGTGTATGAAGCTGTTGGTGAGTCTGGTAGTGCGGGAGCGCAGGCTTCTGTACCTCTTCCCAGAGGGCAGTAGATCAAACAGATTGTGAGCGGGGTGACTTGCATCACTCACAATTTTGGTCGCCTTGCGGGTGAGGTGGGTGGTGTAAATGTCCTTCAGGGAGGGGAGTGAAGCACCAATAATCCTTCCAGCTGTGTTCACTATGCGCTGCAGGGCTTTCCTGTTGTATTCAGTGCAGCTTCCGCCCCACACAGCGATACAGCTGGAGAGGATGCTCTCAATGGTGCCTCGGTAGAATGTGGTCATGATGGCTGGTGGAGCACTTGCTCGCCTGAGTTTCCGCAGGAAGTACAGGCGGCGCTGAGCTCTCTTCGCCAGTGATGCAGTGTTGGTGGTCCAGGAGAGGTCTTCACTGATGTGCACCCCCAGGAATTTGGTGCTGCTCGCAGGTGTTGGGTGTGACCTCTCCGGAAGTCAACAACAATCTCTTTGGTCTTGCTGACGTTCAGCAGGAGGTTGTTGTCCCTGCACCACGTGGTCAGATGGTCGACCTCCAACCTGTATTGAGTCTCGTCGCCCTTGGTGATGAGACCCACCAGAGTTGTGTCGTCAGCAAATTTCACTATGTGATTTTTGCTGTAGGTTGCAGTGCAGTCATGCGTCAGCAGGGTGAAGAGCAGCGGACTGAGCACGCAGCCTTGGGGGGCCCCTGTGCTCAGTGTGATGCTGCTTGAGGTATTGTTGCCAACACGTACTACTTGAGGCCTCTGACAGAGGAAGTCCAGTAGCCAGTTGCAGAGGTAGGTACTGAGTCCCAGTTTGTCAAGTTTGCAGATGAGTTGTTGTGGTATTATGGTGTTGAATGCAGAACTGAAGTCTATAAACAGCAACCTTACATATGAGTCTCTTTCTTCCAGGTGGGTGAGGGCAGGGTGGAGGAAGGGCTGGGCAGAGCAGATTGCATCCTCTGTGGACCGTTTGGCTCGGTATGCAAACTGGAAGGGGTCCAGGGTGGGGGGGAGAATGGATTTGATATGTGACATGACAAGCCGCTCAAAGCACTTCATGATGATGGGTGTCAGTGCCACAGGGCGGTAGTCATTGAAGCAGGATGGAGTAGTTTTCTTCGGCACAGGTATGATGGTGGCAGCTTTGAAACATGATGGGACGATGGCTTGCTTCAGGGAAGTGTTAAAGATGTCTGTGAAGACATCCTTAAGCTCCCCTGCGCAGTCCTTCAGCACACGACCTGGGATGTTGTCTGGACCTGTTGCCTTACGGGTGTTGATAGCAGCAAGTGTCCTCTTCACGCTGTCGGCAGAGAGGCACAGGGGCTGCTCGTGTGGAGGGGGAGGGGTCTTCTGTGGGCAGGTGCTGTTTTGTGCTTCAAAGCGAGCAAAGAAGCGGTTCAGGTTGTTGAGCAGAGGGATGTTGCTCTCACAGCTCTGTGGCGCGGGCTTGTAGTCCGTGAGGGCCTGAATGCCCTGCCATAGGCTTTGTGCGTTCCTGCTGTCTTTGAAGTGGGTAGTTATCTTGTGAGTGTATTTCTTTTTTGCTTCCTTGATGCCACGGGACAGGCTGGCTCTCGCTGTTCTCATGCCAGCTTCATCCCCAGCTCTGTAGGCTTTGTCTCTGGCCCTCAGCAGCCTGAGGACATCCCCTGTCAGCCATGGCTTCCAGTTAGCCCGAGTGATGATGTCTTTTGTGTCCACACAGAGCATGTCATTTATGAGCATGTCATTTATTACACTATACACACAGAGCATGTCATTTATTCCACTATCCACACAGAGCATGTCACATTTATGTGCAGTTTATGACAGCTGCTATGAATGTGTTATGAACTCACCCGTCAAGTAAAACCATAACTTTACCATTAGGCTACCAAAAAATAGCCTACCATTAGGCTACAAACAAATAATTTTACCATTAGGCTACTAAAAAAGAATTTCTGGGGTGAGCCTATTTGCTATGGTAACCTAGCAACCTGTGTGTGTGTGTGTGCACATGTGCGGTGCGTGAGGGAAGATGAGGGTGCATGCATGTGTGTATAAGGGGTTCTTTTTTAGGCATACTGTCTTGCAATTGAACGTGAATAAGTTTACTACTTAAAAACATCAAAGCTAAACATTACATCACGACATCGCTACGAATACAGTATGTGATTAAAATCAGCCAACATCAATGTAGGCTATAGGCTACGTAAATAGATAGATAGGCTAGATCAGGGGTGTCAAACATAAGGCCCGGGGGCCAGTTCCGGCCCACCAGCAGGTTTCATACGGCCCACCAGATGTTTTAGGTAGGAGGGGGAAAAATAAAAAGAATAATAAGATAAGATAGTTAGATAAGATAACAATTTGTGATAAGAAATTTCTGTGATAAATTGATTAAAACTAGCGCTACAAACCATCGTCTGGAGGAAGAGGCCAAAAATACTGACATGGAAGTAGGGTGTTTCAAGAGAGAAAGAGCAGGATATGACGGTAGTAGATTATTTGTACTTCTCAAGTGGGTATAGTAAAGGAGTATATCACCAAACAACACTGATACTCGTTCATTCAACTTTTGACCTATAACCCATGTTGAAGTTATACAAACTACAATCAAATCTGAGATTTGTCAACGACAATCAGGTGAAAGAGACAATTTTAGCCGTCTAGCTCCATTGACTCCCATTCATTCTGCACTCATGGCGATCGCCCCCAGTGGAACTCTGGTGGAACTGCATCCAAAATTCGGTACAATGGGACTTAATACGGAGTGGCAAGGCTCTCCGTAGACGGGCTCTGGTAGAGTGATAGATAGCCTACTTTATTGACACTTGGTGAAACAGCATGGAGTGGATGTTTTCGGTTCTTTTCCTTTTTGAGTAGGCCTATGTAATGATCCCAAAACTTGTTTGCAAACTTTAGACATTCTCTGCCATTTATGGACATCTTGACTCCGCAATCGCGCCAGCTAAATTCAGAATGCATCACGATTCACGCGCTAGTGGTGTGCTTCCTGAACAACGGTCCGTGTGGAACAGGGTTTTTGCCTCGAGTAATTTTTGTTATCGAGTTATTCGAGTAACTCGATGAATCGTTTCAGCCCTAGTGCCTTTTGCCGTATTATACATGGTGTGAACATGAACACATGCAATAATGAGATTACAACTAGTAATCTCCTTTGACTTCACTCTGAGAACACCAACAAACTAACAGAAACTTTGGGGAAGTGGAAATCATGGTAATCATGACAAGAAATATATTCTATATCATAAATACAACAAGTGTGTGAGTGTGTGTATGTATGTGTGAGTGAGTGATACTTTTTAGGTGTTGCACATTTATTAGCATTAACTGTACAATACTTGTCAAGTCCAAAGTCAAGTTTTCTTTCGGCCAAACTTGGTGTCATTCTATCTTAGAGTCTGTGGTGTGTGGACATATGTACTTCTATTTAGTGACAACATTCTCTCATGTCAGTGTTTGGCTGTTTGCTTTTTTAGTATATTTTTTTGGGCTTTTTTATACCTTTAATGATAGGACAGTGGAGAGTGACAGGAAGTGAATGGGAGGGAGAGCAGGGGTGGGATCCGGAAAGGACCACGGGGCGGGAATTGAACCCGGGTCGCCGGCGTACGGTGCAGGTGCCCCAGCCAGTTGCGCCACAGCTTGGGCCGGCCGTTTGCTTTTTGATGTGGTGAATTAAGGCCTACAGGTAACAAGAGGTGAATTAAGGCCTACAGGTGACAAGAGGTGAATTAAGGCCTGCAGGTGACAGGAGGTGGTGAATTAAGGCCCACAGGTGACAAAAGGTGGTGAATTAAGGGCTTCCTGTGGTCACTGAATCAAGCGTTACAGGAAGTGAATAAAAAAACCTGTCTGTTTAGAGAGGCCTCTACAGAACTGATGAGCTCAAAGGGCCGAATGACCATCGTGCTGCCCCTCTAAACATCCGCCAACGGGGGAAATCACACTAATCGTGTGATGACAACTTGCAGTTGCCACATGAAGAGCCCCTATCATTTCATTTTATGTGACTAACAGTCACCAAATGGAGATATGACAAATAGTGTTCTTTCCTCAGCAAACCGCAAACTCACAGAAGCTCCCAAATACAGTATAACTTCTAGTCTGTCTTCTTCCACTTGTATGAGAAAGGCCTTGTGTGGCTAAAAGCCACACACACACACATCAGCAGATGTAGTTCTATTTTTGCACCCAAGTGCATGAGAAAGCAGTTCAGGGACGCGTTAGTCACTTGTTACCCAAACACACTCACTACCTACATAATGTGTTGCATGCACTTGTATTTATCGTCATCATAAGCTTGTCCTTCCTCTGCTTCAGCTTTTACATTATTAGCTTGTCCTTCCTCTGCTTCAGCTTTAACATTATTAGCTTGTCATGCCTCTGCTTCAGCTTTTACATCATAAGCTTGTCCTTCCTCTGCTTCAGCTTTTACATTATTAGCTTGTCATTCCTCTGCTTCAGCTTTTACATTATTAGCTTGTCATTCCTCTGCTTCAGCTTTTACATTATTAGCTTGTCCTTCCTCTGCTTCAGCTTTTACATTATTAGCTTGTCCTTCCTCTGCTTCAGCTTTTATTTACCGTTTTAATTCGCTTATCATTCCTATTTCAGCTTTATCTGCTCTCTTCTGAAATGGAGACGCCAGAGGTGGGCACAAATACATCAAAAACTATTTTGTTACAAATTACAAATACTGGCTCATGAAATGTAACAAAATAAAATACAAAATACTGATGTGAAAAATGTATTTAATTAAAATACAAGTAATTAGTAATTTGGAAATACAAAAATACCCACACAATAATCATGGTATACTAACAAGGCATATTATTGAAAATGTATCCCCAAGAGACAAGAAATACTATTTTTGATTGGCTGGCAGGGGGCTATTAATTCTGTACATTGGGGCACCTATGAAGTAGATCTGGTAAAAAATGTAATCACCATCCCATATCAATGTAAACAATGATTGAACTGACAAGCAGGCTTCGCAACAGTGGAATCAACTGTAACAAAGCAAACTACCCACCATAACCAATGAAAGTAGTACAATAAATTGAACAGGTTGGCCTCTTTTTAAACTGAACTACATTTCCCTTGTTGTGCTATAAATGCATGCCTGCTGGCAACATGGGGGATAAACAGAATAACAACCTATAAGGTGTCCCAATATACAGACTGAATTAACTTGGGAGAGAGTTCCACTCCGGGAGAGAGTTCCACTCCGGGAGGTCTTTGTCTCCGTCTCCTCCATTATTTCTGCATATCAGGACACCTCAGCGGATCTTACTCCTTACACAAATCCTCATGTCAAATCCAAGTTTTAATACTGTCCTGTAGTAAATGCGGATCTTACTCCTTTTACATAAATCCTCATGTCAAATCCAAGTTTTAATACTGTCCTGTAGTAAATGCGGATGTTACTCCTTTTACATAAATCCTCATGTCCAATCCAAGTTTTAATACTGTCCTGTAGTAAATGCGGATGTTACTCCTTTTACATAAATCCTCATGTCCAATCCAAGTTTTAATACTGTCCTGTAGTAAATGCGGATGTTACTCCTTTTACATAAATCCTCATGTCAAATCCAAGTTTTAATACTGTCCTGTAGTGAGAATGAACATCAGCTATTAGGTACTCAAGGTCATGGGGTCAAAGGCCGTGGTCCTAATATTCTCCCTCAGTATCTTATCTGTATCGTTTTCAAATTGTAGTCTTGTAGCACTTAACACACCTGACAATTCAAGCTCCTAGTTACTTTTTTAATTTAAGTTCTTTCAACTTCCTGACATGTTCTAAGGGGCTTTAAGTTGTCTACAGGGTGACAAAAATGGACATAAACAAACAAATTGGGTTTACACCCCATGTTGTCCTTACAGAAGAGTGATAAACTTGACCATTTTGGCTCCCACAATTGACTTTTCTTTTCATTTTTTTTCAACTTTACACAAGTTCAGAGGGGATCATAATAGAAGGAAGTTGGATCTCACACTTTTAAGTTGGTCACAATGTGGCATACCACAGCAAGGAAAATGGAAAATGGGTAAACATGTCATGCTTTTCTTCCAAAAAGGTAATTAAATGTTTAGGTCAACTTTGCCCAACGGATATCTCCAGGCACCCAGCCTATTCTTAAAAAAAGATTCACCAAGATTCTGGCCTTTGGCTTTATGATAAGCATTGCCTATTGTCATGTTATAGCGGGTAGTATATTTGAGTTTTTCCAATCCTGCAAAATACAAATTACAAAATACGCTAAAGTAATTAAATACGTATTTTAAATACATATAATTGAAATACTGCCCATGTCTGGGAGAAGCTCATTTCTCACGTTCCTCTGTTTTGGAAATGCCTCAGCAGAGCTTCACTGCGTGTCACATATTCATCTCCACCTCCAGACAGGAAGTGATGTTAACCACACGCAGCTCCTCTCACACTACAGGAAGCTGCCAGTAACGGAAGGCTACAAAACATTCAAATATTTTATTCTAAATCTTTTTACATCAACTCAGTCTGTATGTTTGTGTGTGCGTACCCGCACATGTGTGTGTGTGTGTGTGTTTGTGCTTGTGTACGCGTACTTGCATATGTGTATACCGGTATGTGTGTGTGTGTGTGTGTGTGTGTGTCACAATGGTGCTGTGCAGATCATGATTATTTCTGTCCACTTCCCCTTTGTCACTCAGCCCAAAGTTTCTGTTAGTTTCACAGAATGAAACTGTGTTGGTGTTCTCAGTGTGAAGTCAAAAGAGGTTACTATTTGTAAGCTTAATTGCGATTTAGGTGTTCAATCCTTGTTATCCTGTTCGCTATCCTGTTAGCTACCATGGAGTTTCAACAAATACATATGCACAGTATTTGCACAAATAAAAAGTAATCAGGAGAAATGAAATGAGTGTGTGTGTGTGTGTGTCTGTGTTTCTCTCTCTGTGTGTATTTGTATGAATGTTTGTGTGTCTATGTGCCTGTGTGTGTGTGTGTGTGTGTGTGTGTGTGTGTGTGTGTATGTGTGTGTGTGTACATATCTGTGCTCGTGTACTTTCACAATCAGTGTTAACACACACACACTAAGTGCTAATGGAACAGTGATGAGATATGTATTCACAACATGACGGAGGACACTCTCAACTAAATGCATCCTGTGTTGTTTCTGTATTATTTCAGAAGATTTAGCGCCCCCTGTTGGAATGTCTCCTTGTCTGCTGAAGGCCCTGCTGCTGTCTGTGGTCCTAATCGCCATGGTTACTGCTGTCATTACTGTACATATCAGACAGAAACTGGACAAAGCAAAATGAGTGTGCTGTACCACAAGGACAACAACATGGGAACAGTGGACTTGTAAACTATAGCGGATTGTATGGTGGAGATTTCTAACCGGGCCTGATGCTGTTTTTGCATTATTTTCATAATAATATCTATTTAAAGGTGTTCTGAAGACCAAACTGAATTAGTCTGTATAATGTAAATTTAGCCACCAAATGATGTGTGCTGTGTAACATGCTAGCTTGCTAATATGAGAACCTGTATGGTACAGTGTTGTCCTGATAGAATAGAAGAAACAAAACAAAGAAGATGCAAGAACACAAACCGTAAATAAGAGGGTGAATGGTGTTCATTAATTGTCTCACTGAATGTATAACCTATCAGAATTTCTCTATTAAGATGCAATTTTGATGTTAGTCAGGACCGAAAATTGAGAAATAGCCCTGGAAAAAATGTGGTATTTTGAGGAAAAGTACTTCATGGGTTCATGATTTTTAGGTGCTGAATCCATTTCACTCAATTTTAACTAATGGCAACACATATAGCTTACTGTGCGTCACTGGCGATAACGGCCATGTCTTGTACTAAACTACCATCAGAGTCATGAACACAAGCTGAAAACCTTGCAGAAATTGAATACTGACATGTGTCTAGCTTACTTGCTGCGTGCCGCCAACACAGAGCAGGCAGGGTCCTGGCGAGCTCTTAGTGTCTAGACCCCCAACACAGAGCAGGCAGGGCCCTGGGGCCTCATTTATAAAGCGTTCTTACACACAGATTTGATCTTAGACCGTGCGTACGCTCAAATCCATGCCAACGCTCAGATTTATAAAAACCGTCTTTGACGTGGAAAACTGCTTATCTCCACGTCAGGTTCAAACTTGACGTACGACCATTTCCTTGTGGTAATGCCGGGGTACTGCAAGTAATCTGAGGTCTAAATGTGATGCATTTTCAAAATTCCAAGACCATCGATCTCATGTCTTTCTTTGCCATATGCATGATCAATATCAGAAGATTTTTAAAGACGTTTTTGGACGCCGCTTAATGTTTCATGGTTTGGCATAAAACTGCTAATGAGAACTATAGCCCACTTAAGAAATGGAAAAAACGTATAGCTTACTTATTTCATAATATCTATATAAAAAAAACACCAAGACCTACGATAGAATGATTTAAACATTCTTACAGGTGATCTAGTATATTTAGTGTTCTCACCAATCTAATATTGACCATAAAATGTCCAATTGCCCTTGTTTAGGAGAGGAAAAGTCATTTGTGCCAGGGATGTAGTGGTAAAATAAGGTGGGTGAACTATGAATTCTGCAATCTCGGTGAGGTGGACTGCGCCATGCGGTATTGGATTTTTAAAAAAGGCATTCGAACATGTTTGATAATGGTGGAGGTCAGGGGCGGACTGGGACCAAAAATCGGCCCTGGCATATTTGGTCCAAGCGGCCCTCAAATCGGTTGGGCACACCTAATTTAATACAAAATCTTTGCATTACCCTTAAATATGCATATATTTTCAACTGTCATGGAGCACTGAAAGTGATGTAGGCCTCATTGGCTATCACTCTGACTGATCAGAGGTAGCCATGGAGCACATGATCTCCATATTCAAGTAGCCTAGGCTATAGCTTACAAGCAAGAGTTTCTGCTTGAATTCAAAGTATCATTTCAAATTATTCAATGGGCTACATTTAAACTATACAATGCTCAACTGACAGCAGCACCAAACAGTTAATGAAGCCTATGTGTAAAGAGCTAAATTTGTCGTAGACGTTAATCACTGTAGGACAACTGAAACAGCACAAAATAAACAGGGCTGTTGCTGGAAATATTTTATTCCCCTATTAGGACAGCGGCAGTCCCATGCGTTTCGATTTCATTGGCCTGATTGAGTTTCGATTTCTGGAGCTCACGCCAACGGAGAGTTGCTAGACTAGCCCTGGCAGGGGCGCGTCTAGATTTCTAGGCTATCAACTATGCTTACTGTCCCTCTGCTCTGTATGGTTGCTTACATCCTCGTTCAAACTCACCGAACTTCAATATGTTGCTGACATATGCTAGCCTACTTGCAATATTGTATTTTTGAAGCTTCTACATTGGTGTTACTTTTGCACTATTGTCACTACTGGCACCCGCTGCAATTTCGTGTAGACAACTTCGATTAGGCTAACTTTTGATGCTCTCACAAAATCCTAGCTCTGAGCCAAAATGCGAGGGGTGGGGCTTGACGTGAGCTGTTATTGGATCAGTCGAGTGTCAATATGGAAATGTAACCAATGGGCCGCTGATTGTCCTTCCTTTGGGCCGACCGTTGGCCAAAATGATTAAATTATATATAGCCTATTCTATCGGCCCAAAAGGTGCGTCGGCCCACCGGGAAAATGCCCGGTATGCCAGATGGCCAGTCCGCCCATGGTGGAGGTTATTGTGCAGTATTGGGAATATAGGATAGTATTGGATAATACAGTTTTGAATGTTAAAAGTGAATAAACTCTAAGGTGGATAAACTCTCATAAGAGGTAGGTAGGCCTAAACTTTATTTCTGAAATGTCAGAGGTGGATAAACTGTGTTGCGTTTAGCCTCCACTACATCCTAATTTGCGCTGATAAGCCTATTCCCAGCTTTGTAACAGAAAGGTAATATTTGAATGTAAGCTATACAATGTAGGCTATAGATATTTTATATCATATATAGCCTACACAACCAAGGGACGGAAGTTATCCTCTGAAACCAGGGCATCTTCATATTTAGTGTTGCATCGCACCTGTTTTTTTTTGACTGGCAGTGCCCAAGATCAGATGACAATACGTGAGTTGAATAATGTAGGCTAAAATATAAAGGTAGGCCTAAAGCAAACAATGAAGGACAATGTTTAAGCCATTGGACATTATTGAAAGAAAACGATAGCAAAGATATGCAGAATGAATGAATAATATTGCATTCATCAGTTGGATATGGATAATGCTCAACAACCCTCTCTGGAAAAACACACAGAAATTGCAGCACTCAAATACAAGCTGAATAAAATACTGTCTGACAGAAGAACAGAGCCTTTACCTTTGCTAAACAAAAATACTTTGAATTTGGTGATAAACCACATAAATTGTTAGCGAGGCAATTACGGAAAATTGAAAATGACAGGGCTATTCACAAAGTCAAGTCAGGAGAGGATATAGCTTTGACCTCCTATAAAGACATTAACGACCGGTTCAAGCAATATTATGAAACTTTATACACACCGGTACATAACACGTCACCCACTACAGTACAATTATTCCTCGATGGATGCAAACTCCCTTCTTTAAGTGAAGAGGAGCAAAAGGTCTTAAATGCATTACATGTGAGGAAGTACTAGCCTCTATAGGATCACTGACTAATGGTAAAAGCCCAGGCCCTGATGGGCTAAGTAATGAGATTTACAAGAAGTTTGGTGGGCTGCTGGTTCCTTATTTACGTAAATTATACACACAGTCATATGAGGATGGCATACTGCCACAGACGCTGACTGAGGCCACCATCACCCTACTCCTTAAGAAAGGGAAGGACCCAGAAGAGGTGGGCTCATATAGGCCAATATCATTATTAAATACGGATCAAAAAATTCTCGCCAAAACATTAGCCAAGAGACTTAACGCCTTTATGAGTAAACTAGTACATCCGGACCAAACTGGGTTTGTCCCCAATAGGAATTATTTTCACAACCTCAGACGCCTTTTTAATATTATACATTACCCTAGGCCACCCACACATGACCTTGCTATTCTTAGTTTGGATGCCGAAAAGGCATTCTACAGGGTCGAATGGCCTTACTTATTTGCAGTTTTGGAGAAGTTCAATTGTGGCCATACGTTTACTTCCTGGATTAAACTATTATACAATAACCCCTGCGCTAGGATACTTACGAATCAGACCCTTTCTACTCCATTCCAACTTGGCAGAGGCACAAGGCACAAGGCAGGGGTGCCCACTTAGTCCATTACTATTTGTCCATAGATCCGCTTGCAGAAACCGTTCGATCACATCCCAAAATTCATGGTTAATAGCGAATGGTATCACCTAAGGAAGTGGTGTAAATAGAGAAAAGCAAGGGTCCTAATACTGATCCCTGAGGCACACCTGTGGTGAGGTCATGAGACTTAGATACCTGTCCCTGCCAAGACACGTTGAAAGAACGCCCTTTAAGGTAAGATTCAAACCAGTCAAGAGCTTTTCCAGAAATTCCCAGTTCAGATAGTATAGATAGGAGAATGTCATGGTTAACAGTATCAAAGGCTGCAGATAAATCTAGTAGAATTAATACTGATGACTGAGCAGAGGACTTAGCTACTCTCAATGCTTCAGTCACAGACAGAAGAGCAGTTTCAGTAGAATGACCACTCTTGAAACCAGACTGCATAGGGTCTAGTAGATTATTCTGATGAAGAAAGTCACAAACTTGCTTGAAGACCACTTTCTCCAAAACCTTTGACAAGAAAGGAAGAAGGGAGACAGGTCTGTAGTTCTTCACCTCAGTTGGATTAAGTGTACTTTTCTTTAGCAGAGGTGTAACCTTAGCCTGTTTAAAAGAACTAGATGTACCGCAGAGCCGTACAAAATATGACCGCCGCCCAGTCCAGCACATTTTTTCCACAAAAAGAAATCACGCTGAAAGGCCTATATGATTCTAACTGTCTCACTAAATTGCATTATCCACACTCAATTCTCACTGGTATCTGCTAGACAACAAGTACCAAAACATGATTAGTTCATAGATTTCACATGTAAAATTCATTTTATACAACCCCACCTCCATCTTGCCTGTTTATAATTCTGAGAAATTCTTGATTGTTTGTGTTATGTTTATGTTATGTGTGTGTGTGTGTGTGAGTGTGTGTGTGTGTGTGTGTGTGTGTCCGTGTGTGTGTGTGTGCGTGCGTGCGTGCTTGTGTTTGTGCCTGTGACATTACTGTGAATGTATGTGTGTGTGTGTGTGTGTATCTGTTTGTGCACATGTGTGCACATGAAATGGGTTAACATGACCCCTGGAGGCAAACATACGGAAAAAAATGGTCATCCTAGGCCCTACAGTTCTCAAGATATTCACAGAGAACTGTGTCTGCCCTACCCTCCTTTCGGGGGGTCCAGTCCAGCGGGGGGGCTACAGATCAAGATCAAAACGAAAAATGACGGTTCCATGCTATCCATGTGGGGGTACATGCCCACCAAGTTTTGTGTACCCCGGTCTTTCAGTGTCCCGGGAATCCTTGTTGGTGTACGTCACTAAATGTACACATAAATTATTTTATTGTAAGGCCCCCCATGAACGAAAGTACACAAAACTTGGTATGCATTCGGAGGGTGTCATAATGATCCTACACTTTTAATTTCGTGCAGTTTTGACCTTGTCAGCCAGAGATATTGTACCTAATTTTTTGCTTTTTAATTTTTAACTAGGTGGCGCTATACATGAAATAAGTGGTAATGGGATGGGTTGACATGCCCCCTTAAGACCAACATACATAAAAAGGTGGACCTCCTAGGCCCTATGGTTCTCGAGATATTCACAGAAAACTGTCTCCGGCCACCTACAGGCCAGTTGGTGTATAGTAACATAAATTAATTTATTGTGTGGCCCCCCATGAACGGAATTCCACAAAACTTGGCGTGCATACAGAGGGTGTCATAATGATCCTACACTTCCAATTTCGTGCAGTTTTGACTATGTTAGGTCACAGATACCTTCAATTACAACACCTCATTTTTACTTTTTTGTGTTTAACTAGGTGGCGCTATTCATGAAATGAGTGGTTATGGAATGGGTTGACATGGCCCCTTGAGATCAACATACAAAAAAAATGGTCCTCCTAAACCCTACGGTTTTCGAGATATTCACAGAAAACTGTGTCTGCCCTACCCTCCTTTCGGGGGGTCCAGTCCAGCGGGGGGGCTACAGATCAAAACGAAAAACGATGGTTCCATGCTATCCATGTGGGGTTACATGCCCACCAAGTTTCGTGTACCCCGGTCTTTCAGTGTCCCGGGAATCATTGACGGAAATTTGGGCATGCGAAAAAAAAAAAAAAAAAAAAAAAAAAATATCTGACTAAACCTATATGACCGGCCGCTTCGCTGCGCGGCGGTCATAATTATGTGGTGTCACTCCTCATAATCTAGCAGCGGCGGTGCACCTGGTTGTTTTAAAGGCTAACTAATGATATTAGCAGACGGTAGCGTTGTAAACTAAACACACAAATATTTAGGTTAAGGCTGGTGGCGACAAAAGGAAAGAAAGAAATCGAGTCCAAATGCACAAGTCTGAGTCCAAGTCATGAGTCCTTAAAATTAGGGCAGGAGTCTGTGACTCGAGTATTACAACACTGACTAAGTCATCATGCACTCCAAATAAAAAAAACTGATTTCAGTACAAATACTGTTTTAGGATCCTTTGAGTTTTGTAAATATAACAAAAACACATTTCCAACAACTCATAAAACTGCAATTACACGTTCCACCCTCGTATAATGGCTCCGACGCCCATGCCGGTACATCTAACTATTTGTATGAATGTTTGAGAACTGATCTTTCTGAGAACTGATCTTTCATTATTTTTTATATAATATTCATCTAAGGGAAATTCTTATTAACTCTATATAATCTAATCTACTAATAAAACGGAAACGTTGTTATATCTAAAAACTGCCCCCAGAGAGTAGCACTGTAGCTTCCTGGCTGCTCTAGCGATTTCTTTTGTTTTTCCGTACCGAGAGCACTCTGTGCCTGAGAAACACTGATCTGTGTGAAACATTGCTAGAGATCATTCTAACTTTAACAAACAATAGGGAGTTGCTTTGTATTTAGTCTTTTTTGAAGGACTGCAGTGAATTTGATACAGGATCATTACTGAATCATTACCTGAGTGAAGCTGTACATGAAGTATGAATAGTCCCAGCAGTGTAGAGAGATGTGTGTCCATGCTGCATGCGTACTGAAAGTGCTCAACTTCCTCTCAGCAGAAATATTTCACCATCACCCACTCACCCCCTTCACACACCACACACACAACATTCCAGTAAAGAAATTCATATAAATAAACAAATAAACTAGATGTACCGCATAGCGGTACAAAATATGACCGCCGCTCAGTCCTGTACATCCGTTCCGCGAAAATAAATCACACTTCAGTTTGTCTCCATATTTTACTCCATCCCCCACTCTTGAAACTTTTGTGTATGCTTGTTTGGCATGCCTGAGTGTGTGTGTGCGGCTGCACAGAAAGTAGCCTACTGGTGCTGAAAAGGTGAATAGATTGTAGCCAAAGAAGATGTAGCATTGTTATAAAACCTTTAAAATCTCTAAACAATCACAAGTAGGGCAGTTCATCACAGTTCATCCATTGCAACTGGATTGATGAAAGGTCACTTACACCTGTAGGCTACATTGTATTTGGGAAAAGCAAAAGGTATAAGCATAATGTTATTTATTTATTTTTTATGTATTTATAAACAAAAACATCTCTGTCAGTTACATGCCGTTTTCAACAGCCATCAAAAAACAAAGGTCATTTTTGGATGGATGGATTTTTTGTGAATGTTTCTTCTTCTACATAAGATTTTAGTCATCTTTAGTTCATGTAATACTTTATTGTCAATGCACAAATTAAGTAACAGTACTCTGAAACGTTATTGTTAATGCACAAATTAAGTAACAGTAGTCTGAAACGAAATGCTGTTTTACATCTAACCAGTGGTGCAAATAACTGACATGTCCAAATGGGCCTTGATGAAATGCGTCGCTAGACTGTTCAATACACATTTTAACGGGCCAAAGTTGAAGAGCTTTTGTCCGTTATTGTTCGTGCAAATATAGGCTGATTCATGTTCCCTTGCATTGTGTAACTGAGGTCCATGGCTAGTCTGGCTTTCATCAGACCAAGCTCAATCTTTTAAGAAATCAAAAAATAAATAGCGGGCAGATTAGGCTGGGTTCACCCAGCCTAGTCCATAGGCACCCGATATTGTTTAATTTTCCGATTGAGATATACACGCTCTGGCTATTCTAAATGCAAAAATGCATCAGGGAGTTATGACAAAACTGTAACTAACAAACTAGATCCTAATAGAAAGCTGTTAGCTTCCCTAAGCTACAGGTAGGATTATAAGGTAGGCCTATTTACAACATAAATTGTCAATAGGCTATGCTGGCGACACAAATAAAATCTCCTTTGGAAACCAATGGCTTACGCCTTACAGTATCAAGCGGACTTAAACTGCCATATCGTGGCGAAAAGTTGTAATAACATTCACGCAGCTCCATGAGTCAAGGAAAGCGCGAATGAAGTAGCCACTTCTAAATGGGACCCACTACACAGTAGCTTAAGGTGTGTTGCTAAAGCAGCCATAATGAAATGAAGGTGTCATTGTTTGGATACTTCACACACACATGCTTTTTAATTTCACAGACTACAACTACCAAGCTGGAATCAAAGCACATCGATTCCCCTCTCACACCATGCACGCACTTAAAACAAAATAAACAGGCGTCTCAGTCTCACGCATGTATAGGCAAAACTGTATCAGACCGGTGTAACGTTGGTAAATCTTCCATTGCACAGAATGATTTTGTAGCACGTGCAATAAATGACAGTCGAAAGATACAAACAGTGCTGCTATACATTTGCTTGGTATAACCGCATTTATAGTTTTCTACAAATGCAATCAATCAAATGGGCCTCAATCACTCAACCAACGCTAACGGTAACATAACATTACCTAGGTCCTTATTGATATTACACTAATATTTTGTTCGTAGTCCAGTTTGCAACAATTATTAGTTAACACTAAGTTGTAAACACTTCGGAAAAAAAATATTTTAAACTGGATATACCAAAAAACGTTGATGTAATGGCTTCCTGCAAGGACTTTTACAGGCTTTTCCCAAATCACGGAAGAAACGTTGATGCAGCGGTATAGTAGCAGATAATCAGGCAAGTCTTATTTAAATAAACTCCTGGTGCACTTACAAACTTTCTAATGCCTCGTTATTGGAGCATTGGAACACAGGACTTGTGCATTTGAGAGCGCTCTCTCGCGGCTGTAGACATAATGTTTCATGTAGGGTTCATGTCAGTTAATATAAATTAACATTTAAAAACATGTTCAATTATATATTGAAGTCGCACCTGACTATAAGTCGCAGAACCAGCCAAACTATGAAAAAAAGTGTGACTTATTAGCGTGTTATTGGACATGGACACGATGCTCTTCTCCTCCACTGTGGGGTTAGAGTAATGGACACACACACACATGCCCACACACACACAGGCACGTACGCACACACACGCATGCACACATGCATACACACACACACACACACACACACACACACACACACATAAATATGCTCATCATATGCTCATGAGTGTGCAGCGATGAAGCCACATCCTCTCACTGAGCTGCATGCAGCTGAGACCATTACCACAAGTCCAGCTAAAGGTGACACACACACACACACACACACACATGCAAGCACACACATGTGCACCCCCACACACACGCACACACACATACACACATACTGTACATATACGCCACTGAGATATAAATATGCTCATCAACTCAGCACGTCTCAGATATTACAGGTCAGGCAGAGAGGCTCTCTGGACTTTTACATTTTTTTAATTACAGTTTTTGCTTGAACACTTTTTGCAAAACTCGGCTCATTTTGTCAAAACTTTACACACAAGCACACAAGACACAACACTGGGAAATAAAGCATTCACATCTGTGTCCAATTGAAACTCTGCTATCAAAACCTAACAATCCTTGTCAAAATGTCACTCTGATGACAAAATGATACACACTTGCATCATATGAATACACTTTCAGATTGGCAGCAACACACTAGTGTACTTTATATCTGCAGTCTTTAATGTTCAATGCTTTTATTCAGTTCATTTGTTATGTTTTTTTCCAACAAAGGTTTTGACAAAAAACAAAAATGAAAGTACTGAAAGGTTACAAATGACATCACCTCAATACTGTACATCACAGTATTATACTTTACAGTTCACTACAGTACAGTAAATGCAGTAACGCAAAAATGAAAACAAAAATACACTACTGTAAAACAGGCATAGATGTGTCTGCCCAGCTTCTCTCATTGTCAGGCCATGATTTATCACATGATCCACCAAAGTTGTTCTAATATCATCTGACATATTGTTCCGTGCAAAGCCTCCTCCACCACCTCCTACTCCTCTCTCTCTGTCTTCCTCTTCCTCCACCTCTTGCTCTCCCTGCCTCCATGCTCGCAAAGTTCTCAAAATGGCTCAACTGAGGCCTATTTGTGGCTGGCTGATTGGTGTTCAGTTTTGTAAGTAAGTATTTTCAAGTGTGTCTAAGTGTTTTCAATCACCCAATGTGTTTTGTATTTTGAATAGATGTGTTATTCCAATGGTACCCATGAACAAAGTGTCTTAAGTATGAAATAGTGTGTAGTGTGCAGGAGCAAGTGTGTTGCAGAATTACAACTAACGTGCAAAGCAGCGCTTTTGTTTAAGATATGGTTACACTGTGTTTAGGGTATAGTAACAAAAGCTTCAAGTTTTGTTACTTTGGTCTAAGCATGTGTCTATAGTGTTCAAGCAATGGGCAAAAACTGTAATCTACAGCGGCCCCACCTGTACAGAACTTCAACACCTCGTCTCTAAGAAACATTCTGCCTCTGTAGAAGAACTCAGTCTTAGTTCTGTTTTACAGTAATACACAACATCTCTGTCTGGAGTGTGTGGTGTGGGGCGTTGGCTAAAGGGCATTACAGAACAGGAAACACGGAGGAGGGACACCACCAAAGCCACAGACCAATCACAGCACAGAGATCAGCTCATATGAACAGACCAGCCAATCACAGCACAGAGATCAGCTCATATGAACAGGCCAGTCGCTTGGTCACATCAGACAGAGATCAACAGAGATCGACGGCTGTACGGAATCTTCTGGGTCGTGATGTTTCTTCTGCTGGTCATTGGACTGATGAGCACCACTGGGCCTGCAGGTCAGACACACTGAATGACTTCATGTCAACTGACTGTGCTGTATATCTGTCTGTATATCTGCTGTAGTGTGTGTGTGTGCGTGTGTGTGTGTGTGTGTGTGTGTGTGTTTGTGTGTACGTATGTGTGTGTGTGTGCGTGTGCGTGTGTGTGTGTGTGTGTGTGTGTGTAAAATGTAGGGAACCTAGAGGAGTTTCCTACAGGACAATAAAATAGTTAATGTGAACAAACATCAGATCAAAGACTGAACACGTCCTGCACGTGTATATGCACTAAATCAACAGTGTAGCATGTCCACGTGTATATACATGGGCGGACTGGCCATCTGGCATACCGGCATTTTCCCGGTGGGCCGACGCACCTTTTGGGCCGATAGAATAGGCTATATATAATTTAATCATTTTGGCCAACGATGGTCCAAAGGAAGGACAATCAGCGGCCCATTGGTTACATTTCCATATTGACACTCGACTGATCCAATAACAGCTCACGTCAGGCCCCACCCCTCGCATTTTGGCTCAGAGCCAGGATTTTGTGAGCCATCAAAAGTTAATCGAAGTTGTCTACACGAAATTGCAGCGGGTGCCGGTAGTGACAATAGTGCAAAAGTAACACCAATGTAGAGGCTTCAAAAATACAATATTGCAGATAGGCTAGCATATGTCAGCAACATATTGAAGTCTGTTGAGTTTGAACGAGGATGTAAGCAAGCATACAGAGGGTAGTGAGCAGGTGGTTGAGCCTACAGTAGTTGAGGCTACATGATAAGAACTCAGTGGTGGAGCAGGTAGGCTATGTGTGACATGACATTCTGACGATGATGATTATGATGACTTATTAATTGCGATAATGTAATGATATGGTAATGATTACGTAAGGCCATGCTGTGATTATAATAACAAATAGTGCAAATTAAATGTTCTAAATGAATTATTTGCAAACCCGGACAGCAAAAGACCGTCAAATGGATGTTAATTGTTGGTCAGATTGATCAGTTTCCGTCAGATGCCCAAAATTCAACATCGATGGCATGAGTGGTGGTTGGTCTCTTAGTCCATGAGCCACAGGCCCAAAAAGGGGCGTATCACTACCACTTTTTTTTCAAATCAGAGGTCAACTTTGAAGGCCTGTACAGCCACAAAGCTACAAGATCCAACTTGCTATCATACCATTTTATACTCCAGAGATATGTAGCTTTCAGAAAAATATAGTGAGAATTTGCCCCCCCAAGTGGTAGTGACGACCCCCTGTGGCTCATGGACTATCTCAAAGTAGAGCGTCGAAAGGGTTCTATCTTGGAAATGTTATCATGGTAAAGATGGGCTAAAAGACTGTAGACTGACAGAAATGTAGGCTACAAAACATCAAGTCATATTCATGCACAAGCCAACTAAGCTATATATACAGTAACCTAAACGATAGGCTACTGGAAGACATTAAAGATAATTAGTTAATGTAGCTATAATGTTCCAAAATGTACCAGCAATGTAGTATAGCCTACAGGAATAAAATATTTCCAGCAACAGGCCTATTTATTTCGTGTTGTTTCAGGTAATTTAGCTCTTTACACATAGGCTTCAGTAGCCTAACTGTTTGGTGCTGCTGTCAGTTGAGCATTGTTTAAATGTAGCCTATTGAATAATTTGAAATGATACTTTGAATTCAAGCAGAAACCCTTCTTTAATAATTGCTTGTATAGCCTAGGCTACTTGAATATGGAGATCATGTGCTCCATGGCTACCTCTGATCAGTCAGAGTGATAGCCAATGAGGCCTATCACTTTCAGTGCTCCATTACAGTTGAACATATATGCATATTTAAGAGTAATGCAAAGATTTTGTATTTAATTAGGTGTGCCCGACCGATTTGAGGGCCGCTTGGGTCCAATATGCCAGGGCCGATTTTTGGTCCCAGTCCGCCCCTGTGTATATATGTACTAAATCAACAGCGTAGCATGTCCTGCACGTGTATATATGTACACTATTAGATACACATCGAGGTGCTTCCTCCTACATATATATGTATATATATATATATATATATATATATATATATATATATATATATACATATATATATATATATACATATATTATGTACGTGATAAACAACATAGTTGGTCATATGTGCATATAAACAGCATAGTTGGTCATGTGTATTTAAACAGCATACTTGATCATATGTGCATTTTAAAAAGCATAGTTGGTCATGTGTGTATTTAAAAAGCATAGTTGGTCATATGTGTATTTAAACAGCATAGTTGGTCAGGTGTATTTAAATAGCATAGTTGGTTATACACCTGTATGTGCTTATAAACAGCAATGTTGGTCATATGCATATTTAAACAGCATAGTTGGTCATATACGTATTTAAACAGCATAGTTGGTCATATGCGTAGTATATGGACTTTTATTTTGACAAGTTGTCAACGTCTTCCAAATTCATGAAAGGTTTGGTATGGATGTCATGTCTAATTAAACAGTCAGGAATGCTTTATGTGCAGTTTATGACAGCTGTTATGAATGTGAACAGGAATGCTTTATGTGCAGTTTATGACAGCTGTTATGAATGTGAACAAAACAAACCCAAAATAAATGGGAAAAAGAGAGAGAGACAGAGAGAGATAGAGGGAGAGAGAAAGAGAGAGGAAGAGAGAGAGAGAGAGAGGGGAAGACAGAAAGAAAGAGAGAGAGAAAGAAAGAGAGAGAGAGAGAGAGAGAGGGAGAGAGAGAGAGAGAGAGAGAGAAAGAGAGAGAGAAAGAGAGAGAGAGAGACAGAGAGAAGAGAGGAAGAGAGAGAGAGAGAGAGAAAGAGAGAAAGAGAGAGGGAGGGAGAGAGAGAGATAGAAAGGGGCAGAGCAAAGCGGCCTACTCCAAAAGAGTGAGCACAGAGAGAGAGCCTGAGAAGTCTTTGGCACGTTCCTTATGGCCTCCTTACACCAAACAACTTTGACAAGATTTGGGAAAGATTCTTGAAAGATTGGAGTCTTTTAACTAATGCCCCTATTCAAGCTGTACTCAAAAGACTCCAATCTTTCAAGAATCTTTCTCAAATCTTGTCAAAGTGGTTTGGTGTAAGGAGGCCATTAGATACACAATGTATGTTATATGCACTGGAGAAAAAACACTTAGATACACTGTGTATCAGCCCTGCCCCCTTACAACACCGATTTTGACTCCACTCACCAGATCTGCATCCCCATCTACTAATGAGTCTCATTTCACTCATTTCAGTTAATCCTCTGCACCTGTCCACGCCCCTATTTAAACCCTCCTGTTTAGCCTCTCTTTGTGTTGTCTTGATTCAGACGCCGATTACTGAACCTTGTATGCGTTCCTATTCTCATTGCTCGTTCTCTGTTTTGGCTGGTATCTCATCTGTGTTTTATTAATTGCCCTTATGCAAGTTTTGTTTTGGGAATTAAATACAAGAGTCCTGCACTTGCGTTTGGTCTCATCCTTCCTTGACACACTGTAAAAAAGTCACTAAAAAACACTTAGATATACTGTATACTGTTGGGCTGTCCAATTTATGAAACCATATTACATTAGATAAAACAGTCTAGTTTTGAATGAAACAACCTAATTGTGTTCAAATAGTCATTCCAATTGAGTAATCCACTTCCCTAATTGAATCATGTTAGGTAAGCGTATACTGTATACTGGGGGGGCGGGGGGGTTGTCACAGTTACTAAAACCACAAAATATGAAGCAAGTACTGAACCAGTACAAAGTATCAAAATTAACTTCCTTTAACACTGATGTTGCAATACTACATCTGAATGCCTGTATTCTCAGTACATGTGTCCCCATGTCAAAATGATGTTGATATTACTTGAATATTTCATGTCAACTTAATTTAAACAATTTCATTGGAATTACTTGATAAAATTGGGTAACTCCGGCATGACCCTTGGATCATAGGACCCTGGGAATGTAGGATCCTTGGAGCATAGGATCCTTGAAACATAAGACCCAGGGAATGTACCCTGGGAACATAGGATCCTTGGATCATAGGACGCTGTGAATGTAGGACTCTTGGAACATAGGACCCTGTTAATGAAGGACCTATTGGTCCCATTATGTGCCATATCAATCTGGGGAACCCAGGACCCTGAGTAGATGGAGTGTAGGGATGAGCCCAAATCAACACAGTGTGAAATGGCAATGAGCGCACCACTAGGAGTCTAATGTACGCGTTCTCTTCCAGCAGTGCTCTTTTGTAGCGGGTGTAAATGACTTTATGCCATAATGGCATTGAACTTGAATGTGAACTCTTGGACACGCTGTCTCACTCATGATGCTCATCGTTGTTGTGTCTCTACAGTGTCTGCAGCTGAGCTGCTTGTGCTGGAGGGAGGATCAGTCACTCTGAATGTGACAGGACATGAAGACAAACATGACTTAAAAAGAATGTCATGGAGTTTTTATGAACAAGAGATTGTGGTGTACAGCCATAAAAACAGTGATGTGGATTATGACTGTGTTTATGAAGCCAGAATGGAGTTTGATGTGAACACCTTCTCCCTGCGGCTGAAGAATCTGCAGAAGACGGACTCTGGACTCTACAAAGCAGAGAAGGCTTTACATGGAAAACAAAAAGAGACTGTAGCTGAATACAGGATTTATGTCCTGGGTGAGAGCATCAGATACATTTATCAACAAGGGGCATGTTATGAATATGCTTCTTATTATTCCTCTTTGTAAGTGATGTAAGTGTGTGTGTGTGTGTGTGTGGTGTGTGTGTGTGTGTGTGTGTGTGTTTCTGCATACAGTATGTGGCGTAACTCATTTATGTATTCTATTTATTTATTTATCTATATTCTTATATTCCCAAGTCAAGGAACGTGGTAGAATCATAATATGCAGATCACTCCCACACACACACACACACACACACACACACAGGAACATCATCTGACACCGCTGCCCCTACACACACACAGCAATCCAGACTATCCTCATTTGTAGATCCAAGTGCTACCAGAGCTGAAGCTTCCGTCTCTATCTCCCCTTGATGACCCAACTCTTTTCCAAACACTTCTGACCGCCCAACACACCTAACATGCTCCATCTCCTTTGACTACTACTGCACTCTCTTCCTCTGGGTGTAGTAGTTACTGTTGTAGTATTTACTGGTGTAGTATTTACTGTAAGTAGTATTTATTGTTGCAGTATTAATTGTTATTAAAGAAGCCCTACGCAGGTCTGGTTATTCCTTTGCTGTTTCTGGGTTTTCGCCTGATTTGGGCTCATATTTCACGACATAGCTCCCCCTGCAGCTTCGGTAGCAAGTGACTGCTATGCTAAACCCCCACTAGCTAGCGAGCTAGCCATCAATAAACCAAGCTAAACACATACAGGGCTCACAATAAAACGGTTGAGCAAACACATTGTTCAAGAGACTATCAAATCATATTACAAAAAGTTCACCCAAGGGTAGGCTACTTACAATTTCAACAGCAACAAAGCCAAGTCGGAGTCCGTTTTGCAGTCTTCTTAGAAACTACAATCTGACTACATTTTCGAGTATTTCCGCCGAGTCACATCCGGATGTGTTCGGACCGCGACCAGAAAGTTGCATATTCGTTTTTTTCCGCACTAGGGGGAGACGAAACACCCACCAAACGACCCAAAAAGTGTTGTAGAACCATCAGAACGACTCTCAACCTGCATAATTAAGGTCATTTTTGCTAAAATTGTTGCATAGGGCCTCTTTAAAGGTCTCATTGGATAAAAGCTGCTAAATGTAAAGTATAGTGGTGTGTTTTGCAGAGCCTGTAGCAGCCCCCACTCTGACTGTGGTGTGTGTGTGTGCGTGTGTGTGCGTGTGTGTGTGTGCGTGTGTGTGTGTGTGTGTGTGTTTAACAGAGCCTGCAGCAGCCCCACTCTGACTGTGGTGTGTGTGTGTGAGTGTGCGTGCGTGTGTGTGTGTGTGTGTGTGTGTGTTTAACAGAGCCTGCAGCAGCCCCCACTCTGACTGTGGTGTGTGTGTGTGAGTGTGCGTGCGTGTGTGTGTGTGTGTGTGTGTGCGCGTGTGTGTGTGTGTGTGTGTTTAACAGAGCCTGCAGCAGCCCCCACTCTGACTGTGGTGTGTGTGTGTGTGTGCGTGTGTGTGTGTGCGTGCGTGTGTGTGTGTGTGTGTGTGTGTGTGTGTGTGTGTGTGTGTGTGTGTGTGTGTGTGTGTGCGTGCGTGTGTGTGTGTTCAACAGAGCCTGTAGCAGCCCCTACTCTGACTGTGGTGTGTGTGTGTGTGTGTGTGTGTGTGTGTGTGTGTGTGTGTGTGTGTGTTTAACAGAGCATGCAGCAGCCCCTACTCTGACTGTGGTGTGTGTGTGTGTGTGTGTGTGTGTGTGTGTGTGTGTTTAACAGAGCCTGCAGCAGCCCCCACTCTGACTGTGGTGTCTAACTGGTCCAGCAGTGACTCCTGTAGTGTGACTCTAAACTGCACAGGACTCAACGTGTCTCTGATCTCCAGCTGTAACGGCATCGTCTGCTCTCAGGAGGAAGGAGTCACATCCCTCTCCATCTCTCTCAACCACAGCACTGTCTCCTGTAACCATAGCAACCCTGTTAGCTGGAGCCAGGCCACCATGGACCTTAAACCACTCTGCCCACTGTACAGAGGTGAGACATACTAACACGAGGTTCATTAGCACAGACAGGTCACGATAAACAAGTACAATACGCATGGTATAAAAGATAAACAATACACATACGAGTGCGGTGGCAGTGCATGAATGTAGCATGACTTGCAAATACGTTGTTTCCTGTGTCATAGTGTAGTTTTACACATGTAATAAGAAAGCAACCATGTAACTGCAACAAGATATATATTTATGAATATGGGAGGAATACCCACCCCAAACATGCACATACACCATTAACATGTTGTGACTCATTTCAGATGATTTAGCGCCCCCTGCTGGAATGTCTCCATGTCTGCTGAAGGCCCTGCTGGTGACTGTAGTTCTGATCACCATGGTTACTGCTGTCATCACTGTTCACATCAGAGTGAAACTTGATAAATCAAAATAAATGTGTACGCACACACAAAAAGCTCACAGGAATCGAATCCGACACAAACATCCGAGTCTCCGAGCTTAAAATCCAACCTGTCTTTCCGTCTTTGTGTTCAAGTCATTTTTCCCCTGTGGGAGGTCGGAATGTGGCGTGAAGGCTATAATATGCTGCTCCTATAGGCTATGCTCCTATAGGCTATAGGCTATGCTCTTATAGGCTATGCTCCTATATGCTATGTTCCTAAAGGCTATGCTCTTATAGGCTATGCTCCTATAGGCTATGCTCCGTAGCCGATTGTGCAATTGGTTGGGTGAGGACGTAGACTACAGTAGGCTGTGTGTGTGTGTGAGAGGGAGGAGGGAGGCGTGTGTGATAGCGTGTGTGTGTTGCCATCATAAGTGTAGTCCAGTTTACTTCACCTGTACAGTATGTTGTGCCACTATCAGGGTTGGGTCAGATTACTTTGAAATGTAATCCATTACTGACTACAAATTACATGGCAATTTTTGTAATCAGTAATGTAATCAGTTGGATTACCAAAAACATGTAACGTAATCTGATTACTTTTAGATTACTTCAATAAATATGCCCATTAAGTAAAAGATACCACCACAGAATTGATGCACTCAGAATTGATCCACTCTTCTCCAAACATGCACAACTCAGTTTAACCTTTATAAGGGCACACCTGGACAAAGAATTTAGCTTTTGCTGGATTTTTGTGACCCAGGGACATGGCCTGAGATTGGCATAAAAAAGGGAAGCTTTAAACCCAAATGACACCATTTCCATTGTGGGGGTGAGAAAATTACTATTTTGGGATGTTTTTCAACCAGGGGGACCTAGTGACTTTCTCAAAGTAAACGGTAACACTAAACCAAGAGGCTACATTAAGATTAGGAGGGAAAGATCAGGCAGTTTGCCGAGAGACCTGCCCCAATAGTATGTAAGTTAGTAAGTAAATATATCTTTTGATCCCAAGATTTTGAAGCCCAAAGGCCTAAGCCCTAACCAGTAGGCCATGGCTGCCCTAAAAGGCAGCATTTGAACATTAAACCACACAATGATCCAAAACATACAGCCAAACAAGGCAAGAAATGGTTAACAGAGAACAATATCAATATTTTAGAGCGGACCTCAATCCGTCAAAAAAGTGAGCACAAGGCCAAAGTGATGGCAAATAATCGTTCCTGCCTCAAACCCCAGATTGCTGCTAAAAAGGTGCAGTCTACAATCATTGTGGAGACATGAAGAGGCTTGGTGGGTATTATATGAACCATTTTAAGAGCTGGTGGTAAATAAATAAATACATTTTGGGGCAGCCATGTTAGCGCTTCGGACTTGTGACCGGAGGGTTGCTGGTTCGAACCCCGACCAGTAGGCACGACTGAAGTGCCCTTGAGCAAGGCAACTAACCCCTCACTGCTTCCCGAGCGCCGCTGTTGTTGCAGGCAGCTCACTGCGCCGGGATTAGTGTGTGCTTCACCTCACTGTGTGTTCACTGTGTGCTGAGTGTGTTTCACTAATTCACGGATTGGGATAAATGCAGAGACCAAATTTCCCTCACGGGATCAAAAGAGTATATACTATACTAAAGATGTTTTCAGTGATTGTTTAAAAAGGGTATGAATAATTTTGAACACGCAATTTTTCATAAAAATGTTAAAAAAGATAAAAACACTTTTTTTTATTCCATGTTTTTACCACATTGTCTTGCAACCTTTTGGCATGTGCAAGTGTCATTTTAAGTAAGAACAAACATATTGGTCAAGAGAAAATCAATATTTGCCAGGGGTATGAATAATTTTGTTCTTAACTATATCTTAAAAAAGTCTTAAAGGTGAACATCCGAATGAACTGCTTGTCAAATGAAAAGATAGCTAGGCTATCATAAAAAAGTTGCATTGTTTGCATGATAAAATGTAATCAGGCAATTCACAACAATGTAACTGTAATCTGATTACACAATTTTTTTATTGTAATCTGGGCTGATTATAGTTACTTGATTTTTGTAATCTGATTACGTAATCCAGATTACATGTAATCCGTTACTACCCAACCCTGGCCACTATACATTGTGTATGTCATGTACATTACATGCAACTTCCACTTATGATTTCATGTGATTGTCATGATGGTAAAATCTTGAATAACGGTATTACACCCCTGCAGAAAAAAACAGTTTATGCTGGTAGCTGGTTTTAGCTGGTCTTTGCTGGTTTTCTTCCAGCTCTTGCTGGTCTTTGCTGGTGTAGCTGGTTGGACCACCAGCTGGATATGCTGGCGTGACCATCTGAGGAAGCTGGTCATGCTGGTTTGACCAGCCTGTCGTGTGGGATACAGCTGGTGCAAGATGGTCATGCTGGTGACCAGCCTGCCAAGCTTGACATTGTTGGTGTAGGATGGTCATGCTGGTTTGACCAACATAAACTGGCACGGCCAGTTAAACCAGCAGTGTAGACCAGCAACACCACCTAAAATGACCAGCTTGAGGTGGTACGACAAGCAAAACCAGCTGAATTACCATCGTTAGGTGGGTTAACCAGCTGAAGGTATGTTTTCGCAAGAGATTTGCTGGTCTAGCTGGTCAACCATCATAGGGTGGTCAAACAAGCTGGTCAACCAGCAAACCACCTTTAGCTGGTCAGGCTGTTTGTTTCAGCAGGGACGTTACAATGTGTCAATTGAAGCTAAATGATACATTGTGGTTGTGCTGTGCTGTTTTAGAGACATCGAGGAATGCTGCCCCATGTTCTGTGGACACATTTGTTGTGTATGGAATTTCATTGCATTGATATGTTGTGTCCCTTTAAATTGTCATGCAAATAAAGCTTATTGAGTTGAGAGACAGAGAGACATGAGTGTGCGTTTACATACATGGCCATAGTTTGTGCATAGAGCTCATAGTTTACAGCTAACAGTATAAATATATTAATGTGATAATAATGCAGGTTCCATGTGGAATCCATATCTGCTCCACTCTAGAGGGTTCAGCTCTCATATGAATCCATATCTGCTCCACTCTAGAGGGTTCAGCTCTCATATGAATCCATATCTGCTCCACTCTAGAGCACTCATATGAATCCATATCTGCTCCACTCTAGAGGGTTCAGCTCTCATATGAATCCATATCTGCTCCACTCTAGAGGGTTCAGCTCTCATATGAATCCATATCTGCTCCACTCTAGAGCTGTCATATGAATCCATATCTGCTCCACTCTAGAGGGTTCAGCTCTCATATGAATCCATATCTGCTCCACTCTAGAGGGTTCAGCTCTCATATGAATCCATATCTGCTCCACTCTAGAGCTGTCATATGAATCCATATCTGCTCCACTCTAGAGGGTTCAGCTCTCATATGAATCCATATCTGTTCCACTCTAGAGGGTTCAGCTCTCATATGAATCCATATCTGCTCCACTCTAGAGGGTTCAGCTCTCACATTATGCCTCATAGGGGGTTTGTGCAGACTGTTTAGTGAGGAATAATGTGCAGGGAAGGAAGAGGGACACAGAGCTCAGGGACTCCTGATTTAATCAGAACACTTTTATTTACACTTATCCGCCAAGTCCAGTCTTTCCCAACAACATCTTCATCTTAATTTAAACAGCATTGTGTAAATACATAAAAAAAACAGGTTATTTATGTCCAATGTAAAAAATCTCTGTTGTTCTGTTGTATTACATCGATAGGAGAAACACCATAATTATTTCTCTTTAATACTGTGACAAGATATGGCTATCAACAAATACAACATTATAACAACATTATAACAACATAATGGAATATTTCAAATGAGTAAATCATATACAGTATGTATAAAGCTCTGTTTTGTTGAAAGACTAGAATATTTCTAAAACAAACATAAATAGAAATATAGCCGCAAGCGGCAATGGCGGGCCCGAGCACCTGCAGGCTGCAAACCGTGACATGTCGGAATCCAACAAAGCACCGACATGGTGCGTTTGTGAAATGTACATATTTGATGCATGTGCTATTTGTTGTTGCATGTTATTTTTTGCCACATTTTCTTACTTGGCCAGCTGGGGGCGCTATGCCAGGCAGGCCCATTGGGTGTCTGGATGTCATCATAATCATAATATTTATTAACCTGAGAAGTTTCAGACCATTCATTCAAAGCATAGAACATTTCTGACACACTTCCTGCTTGTCCAGATGGTGGCGCAATGCTAGGCATGGGAATTACACAAGTGAATATCATCAGAATATTGATATCCAATATTTTATAAAATTTGAGATCAAACAGTTAAGGCATTGCCCATTTCTGGCACATTTCTCACTTGGCCAGGTGGTGGCGCTATGCCAGGCAGGCCCATTAGGTGTCTGGATATGATGCTAAGCATCTGAATTACACATGTGAATATCATCACAATAATGATTTCCAATATTTTATACCTTTCAAGCTTCATAGTGAATATTGTCATTACCATGGAATTCAATAACCTTTATTTATTTATTTAAATACTTTTTTGATCCCGTGAGGGAAATTTGGTCTCTGCATTTAACCCAATCGGTGAATTAGTGAAACACAAACAGCACACAGTGTACACACAGTGAGGTGAAGCACACACTAATCCCGGCGCAGTGAGCTGCCGGCTTCAACGGCGGCGCTCGGGGAGCAGTGAGGGGTTAGGTGCCTTGCTCAAGGGCACTTCAGCCACGGCCCACTGGTCAGGGCTCGAACCGGCAACCCTCCGGTTACAAGTCCAGAGCGCTAACCAGTGGGCCACGGCTGTCCCACTTTTTTTATTTTTTTTTATTTACTTTTGTAAAACATTTCAAGCCATGCATGGTGAATTAAGACACGTTTATTGTTTATGTGGAAGGGTATTAAAATTCATAGTTTCGCTATTTCGTCAAATTACAACATATCAAAAAAAGCTTCACAATTTAGAATCAGAAGCATATTGGCATCATGTATACCGACTTTCACATGAATCGGATCAACCGTCTAGGAGGAGTACATTAAAATTGGTCATGTCCACAACGCACAAAATCCCGATTACCTCACTTCCTGTGGGCGTGGCTAATGGCATGTTAATACAAAAGTTGATTGTTTTTGGGAGTTACATGCACCCACCAAATTTGGTGTGTATCTAAAACTATATGCCAACCACAAGTCACAGTGACATAAGGGGGCGCTATGGAGTTCCTGGGCAACGCCCGGTGCCAAGCTTTTATCCCTGTCTATTCACTGTATCACTTGATGTGTGTGCCAAATTTCAGGCGTTTTCACCTATGGGAAGCACCTCTTTTGGCATCATGATTCATCACATATTAGTCTGCACAAAATCCCAAATACCTCACTTCCTGTTGGGCGTGGGTAATGCATTGTACATACAAAAGTCGTTCATCTTGGGGAGATACAGACACCTACCAAATTTGGTGTGTGTAGCTGAAAGTATATGCCCACCACGGGATCAGTCATCTAAGGGGGCGTAATGTCAATATTCTACAGAATATTGGCATTCTGTAGAAAATATTACAGATTCACGCCCCCCAGGTATTGATTCGAATGGCATTATACATGTGGATGAGTCTGAGAATGTTTTCTGCAGGGTAACATACAATACTACTACCATAGATCAAGCTGTGTCATGCAATAGCATGACTTATGCTTATAGTTCTATTCCAACGTTGATTTCTACCCAACGTATAGTAAAAAGAAAAGACAAATTTAAAACTAGAAACCTAACAAATATTCTTTCCATACCTCAGCATATTCCTCAAAAGCCAGAGGCATTTTCAGCTAACATGGGTTTACTAAATATAGGTGCACTTACTACCAAAACCTTTGCAATCAATGATTTTATTAGTGAAAAAAATTTGGATTTTCTGTTTCTTGTTGAAACCTGGCTGACTTCAGACAGCGAAGCTGTTCTTGTTGAGACTTGTCCCCCAAATTATAATTTCTTCCACTCAATTAGACAAGGCAAACGAGGTGGTGGAATTGCCTCCATTCTCTCAAACAAATATAGTTGCACACGAGTCAACTTTGGCGAATTCGCTTCCTTTGAGTATATTGCCCTCACTCTGAAGGCTGACCCAGCTGTACTTCTATTAACCTTATACCGCCCTCCTAAACTATGGACTGGCTTTCTCGACCAGTTTTCTGAACTTATGTCGCTCATCATCACTAGCTATGATCGGATAATTGTAAATGGCGACTTCAATATTCATGTCAATAAGACAACTGATGCTAAAGCCAGTAAGTTCCTTAATGTGTTGGACAGTTTAGAGCTAAAGCAGCATGTTACAGGACCCACCCACAACCTTGGCAACACCCTCGATCTAGTCATTTCCAGAGGGATAGAAGTCACAGACTTATCAGTAAATGATATAAATATGTCTGATCATCATTGTGTATCTTTTAATATTGTACTACATACTCCAAAAATTCATCCCGAAATTGCAATCAAATCGCGACTCTTGGACATTAGAGCAGAACAGCAGTTCATAGCTCTTATAGACTCCATAAATTTAGATATTTTACATCATCCCATTGATCAAATGGTAGAGGCTCTCAATCGTGAATTAGGCGCTCTGCTTGACAGAGTGGCACCCTTAAAGACTAAAAAAAGGCCCTGTAGCAAACTGACACCTTGGATGAACGAAAATATCCATGATCTAAAAAGATCATGTAGGAAAGCTGAGAGAACATGGAGAAAAACTAAGTTACAGGTTCACCGTGCCATTCTAAAAGAAAAAATTGCAAATTATAATAGAGCTATTCGGAATGAGAGGAGGAACCACTTCTCTAAGGTAATTGCTGAAAACAGTGGAAACTCTAGGGTGTTGTTCTCTACCATTGATAGGCTATTGCATCAAACACCTTTTGATACACTCAGTCAGGCATCCTCTCTAAGATGCGAAGAATTTGCAGACTTCTTCAAAAACAAAGTCATTTCTATAAGGGAGGCTATTGGTAACACAAGTAATATGTTTGAAAGTACACCCAAAAACAGCCCCCCAAAATTAAGGTCCTTTAGCACTATTACTCAATCTGAGCTTGGTAAAATTATAACTCAAACCGGCTCCTCAACATGTGTTTTAGATCCAATCCCTACTACATTCCTCAAAAAAGTATATGATGGCTTAGCTCCCTTTTTTCTCAAGGTAATAAATACCTCATTAGAAACAGGTATATTTCCAACTGCTTTTAAAACCGCTGTTGTGAAACCTTTACTTAAAAAGTCAAATCTTGACCATACCAATCTGAGCAACTACAGGCCTATATCAAATCTATCGTTTTTGAGCAAAGTACTTGAAAAAGTTGTTTGTAATCAGTTAAATACCTTCCTCAACGAAAACAGTATCCTTGAAAAATTCCAATCAGGTTTTAGATCAAATCACAGCACAGAAACGGCTCTAGTAAAAATAGTCAATGATCTCAGACTAGCTACCGACTCTCAATCCTTATTCTTCTGGATTTGAGTGCGGCATTTGACACCATTGATCATAGCATCCTAATTCACCGCCTTGCGAAGATTTTTATATCAGTCTAGGAGATCATGTATCTGAAAAACATGACTTGCCTTTTGGTGTGGCCCAGGGGAGCTGCCTTGGTCCCCTGCTATTTTCTCTATATATGCTTTATGATTGGGAAACGTCATAAGTCAGCATGATGTAAATTTCCACAGCTACGCAGATGATACCCAATTGTATCTTTCTGTGGAGCCAACTAACCCAGATGGCCTTTGCTCCCTCACTGCATGCCTAACCTCCATTAATCAGTGGATGAGCAAAAACTTTTTGAAACTAAATGATGACAAAACAGAGGTACTTCTGGTTGGACCAAAACTAAAGCGAGATATTATTCTTAGTAATCTGGGGAACTTGGCACACCAGGTCAAACCAAAAGTAACAAGCCTCGGTGTCATATTAGATGCAGAGTTAAGTTTTAAGCCCCATATCAGTAAAGTTACTCAGACAGCCTATTTCCACTTGAGAAACATTGCCAAAGTGCGGCCCTTTTTAACTCAACAAGATGCAGAAAAACTAATTCACACCTTTATCACTAGCAGGTTAGACTACTGCAATGCACTTTTCACTGGTCTTCCCAAAAAACATCTAAAGAAATTGGCACTCATACAGAACTCTGCGGCTAGACTTTTAACTAAGACTAAGAAGAGAGAACACATCACCCCTGTGTTGGCTGAACTGCACTGGCTCCCTATTTCCTATAGAATTGATTTTAAGGTTATGTTAATTACTTACAAAGCTCTGAATGGCATAGCACCTTCATATATCTCTGAGCTTTTAATATCTTATCAACCACAAAGGAAACTTAGATCATCCAATTCTAATCTTTTAATCGTACCCAAAGTGCTCCACAAACAAAGTGGAGAAGCTGCGTTTATCCATTATGCCCCCAAACTATGGAACACCCTGCCTCTGTACATCAAGCAGGCGAGTTCAGTAAATATTTTTAAAAAAGATCTGAAAACATACCTGTACAGGAAAGCTTTTAGTTAACTCATCTTATCCTGTAGACTACATTTTCAGATTATTCTACATCTGCTACTATTGGAGGGCGCAGCCAGCCAGAAGCAGATGGGCTCCCCCTATTAAGTCAGGTTCTGCTCAAGGTTTCTTCCTGGAATATGGGAGTTTTTCCTTACCACAGTTGCCATATGGCGTGCTTGTGGGGGGTAAGAGGGTTAAGGCTGCCAGTCTTATGACGTCATTTTCTATATTTTTGATATGTTGCTGAGTATATCATAAACAGCAAAGAAAAGTGATTGATAATGACTGACTGACTATTATTGTGTTACATGCTTCAAATGTAAAGCACTTTGAGCTGCATTCTGTGTATGAAAGGTGCTATACAAATAAAGCTTTATTATTATTATTTATTATTATAGCGAGTCTCTGGGCCATACCTGGGGCCAAGCTTTTTTACCTAGCTGCTTTATGTGACACCTGATGTGTGTGCCAAATTTCAAGACTTTTCGATTATGTTAACCACCTCAAAATATTTGCCAACCATGGGATCAGTCACCTAAGGGGGCGCTAGCGAGTCCCTGGGCCACGCCAATTTCAAGAGTTTTTGACCATGTTAACCACCTCAAAAACAGGAAAGCAAAAAAGTGGAATAACAATAAAACTGAATGAATAATAATAATCCTTACAAAAACAATAGGGCCTTGCGCCCTTCGGTGCTCGGGCCCTAATAATAATAATAATAATAAATAATAATCCTTACAAAAACAATAGGGCCTTGCGCCCTTCGGTGCTCGGGCCCTAATAAAAAATGTAAGCGCTTTACATTAGAAGTGGCAAAGGCAAAGTTCAACATAACACATGGACATAACACAGAATGTGTGTTTGTGTTCGTTCTCTCTGATTTTCTCAATGATTTGATCATACATAGGCTCATGTGGCCAGGATAATGTATTGTACGGTGGCCGACAGGTGCAAATGATGTGCAATTTATGACAACAGATGCAAATCAACAAAACACGTGCAAATAGACAAAACACAAACAACTTAATCTTCATTTGACAACACATGTAGCCTGAAAATCCAGACCCTGATAATCTAGAAAGATTAAGGGTCTGGCAAAGAACAATGTAATGGCCCAACTCGAGGGGCGGCAACAAGCAGGCAATCGGATAACACCATGACCAATGTGTACTGTCCTCCAACGTTGCAGCGCTGTCTTCATCAGTTTAGCTGGTTCCCGGAATGTTGGGGTAAAAGTAACGTGCATCATTGCTCTTTGCCAGAGTGTCTCGCAGAGACAATTCCATTGTGCTCTCGCGAGAATTCTGGATTTCCAGGGTACAACACCTGCACATCATTTAGAAAACGCACTAGTTAACATGGGAGGCAGTTGACGTGTAACACCAGCATGAAGGCACTATTAGTACGCATCACGCAATCTCAAGGCAATGTAGGCTAACAACCAGTGGTGGAATGTAACGAAGTACAAATACTTCGTTACTGTACTTAAGTAAATTTTCCACGTATTTGTACTTTACTTAAGTAAAATTTATAGTGCATACTTTTGACTTTTACTTCGTTACATTTTACAGCAATTATCTGTACTTTTACTCCGCTACATTTCTATAACACCATCGTTCCTTTTTACGATACATTTTATGATCAGTTGTTTTTCTCTCTGACAAACACGTTTGTTTTACCGGGGGGTTGCTACCAAAGATTCTGGAGCGCTACGTGCATTCTTAGAAACATAAGCTTCTAGTCTAGACCAGGCAAAGCGTGAGCTTGTAGCCATCTGCATTCGGTAGGCTATATTCACCAGACCCATGGCTACACTGTACATGCAACTGTGTTCTGTGCCTTTCTCTGTCTGTTATCTGCAGCGTTAGGGCCTCCTCTCCGATGAGATTGCTATCCGCGGATCAGCGAAGTTACAGGCTATGCCCATGCTTCTGTCACACGTCTGATCATTTGCGGCACAAATGAATGGTAGACTATTAATGAACCGGTGATGAACCAGATTAGGAAATATTCCTTAATTGTGTGTGATTAAATAAAGATGCATAGCCTACAATTGTGGCGTAACGTCAGCGCTCATTCAATGTCTATGCGTCTGCGCAAGTGAAACTGAATTTAATCATAAAGACACCTTTCTCAGCAACTTTTCTGTTCAATCAGCATAATTGGCATTACGATCCACCCGACGTTTCCCCTGTCTACCCCGTTAAACTTCAGGCTCTCGTGTTTTGCTGAAAGATATTACTCAGCAGATCAACCTAGTAGATAACCAGAATTACAGTCTCTAGAATTGTAGGTCAGAATGTAATGGGCCACAGATGGTAAGCACAATTGCATTAACTTAAAACTATCTAGTCGAGTATAACCTAAAACTAGCTTAGAAACTAACTAGATTAAAATGCCACAGCCCATACTGATTTTTCCTTTTAGAATATAGATATTAAGAGAATAAATCATTATGCAAATACTTTTACTTTTAATACTTAAAGTACATTTAAAAGCAGGTACTTTTTACTTTTACTTAAGTAGGGTTGTCATTGTGGTACTTTTACTTTTACTAAAGTAAATATTTCTCTGTGTATTTGTACTTTTACTTAAGTACTGAGTTTCAGTACTTCCTCCACCACTGCTAACAACGCAGCCTGGGCTACTGATACTCGTAACAGCAACACACATGGACCTGTCCCTCGTTAGAAACTCCTAAAACCTTTTACCCTCTCAGTGCGAACCTCCAGTTTTGGCAATGGTCTGCCGTCAGATTTAGTTTGACATTGTTGTTGAAGAGGTAGTTTGTTAAAATTTTCTTTTACTTAAAACTTCAAATCCCTAGCTGCCATAATAACACTTGCTATCGTGATCTGATCTCAAAAACTAAACAATGTGGAAAGCCGATAGACATTTGCAACACAGGTTTTCTCAGTTACAAAATAAACTCAAAATATTATAAATTCCATAGAAATGGCTTCAACAATGTGGAAAGCCGATAGACAGGGGAGATAGTAAAGGCTTCCCTTTCTAAGATGCTGACGGAAAAAAGGCATAACAGCCATATTGCTAGGAGGAGTTGCATTCCAAAGAGGATGTGACATATTATGTCCAGAGAGAGAGAGAGAGAGAACAGTAATGTGGTGAGCCCTGCCTGCCACAATAACTGGTCTGGTCTCAAATGAAAGGTAACACTTTGAGGTTTCTTGTGGACTATGTAGAGTGTATGTCAGGTGTTCTGATATAGATTGACTACACAAAATATGGAATAACTACAAAAAAGTTTTTATTGTTACATTTACTTTGTTGGTTCAATAAGTGTGTATAAGATAGACTATACATCTGTACAACTAAATTTGGATAATACAACAAGTTTCAATTTCTATGGATCCATTTCAGTACCCAATATGTTGCATCTACTTATTGTGCTGCAGCTACACTGCAGCCAGAGGTCAGGGTAGCACCAAAAGCGGAGGGGGGGTATTTTGGATCAAATTTAATTGAGACATAATAAGATTAATCTGTGAATGTAAAGCACTATACATGAAACATGTGCATAAAAAAAAGTTGTCATTTGTGGATTCCCAAGAGTCAAAGCTTTCAAATGGTGTATAACATTACTATGCTACATAGCAACATGGTGCATACAATTGATTTAGAATGTTGGGGGGAGGTTGGGGAGGGGGGTAACCGTCCCGCCGGCCGGACACTGAAGATGAACTGGTTTTAAACACAAAACCTCATCTCCACGTCTCCTCCACTCTAGAGCTGTCATATGAATCCATATCTGCTCCACTCTAGAGCTGTCATATGAATCCATATCTGCTCCACTCTAGAGGGTTCAGCTCTCATATGAATCCATATCTGCTCCACTCTAGAGCACTCATATGAATCCATATCTGCTCCACTCTAGAGGGTTCAGCTCTCATATGAATCCATATCTGCTCCACTCTAGAGGGTTCAGCTCTCATATGAATCCATATCTGCTCCACTCTAGAGGGTTCAGCTCTCATATGAATCCATATCTGCTCCACTCTAGAGCTGTCATATGAATCCATATCTGCTCCACTCTAGAGGGTTCAGCTCTCATATGAATCCATATCTGCTCCACTCTAGAGGGTTCAGCTCTCATATGAATCCATATCTGCTCCACTCTAGAGCACTCATATGAATCCATATCTGCTCCACTCTAGAGCACTCATATGAATCCATATCTGCTCCACTCTAGAGGGTTCAGCTCTCATATGAATCCATATCTGCTCCACTCTAGAGCACTCATATGAATCCATATCTGCTCCACTCTAGAGCACTCATATGAATCCATATCTGCTCCACTCTAGAGCTGTCATATGAATCCATATCTGCTCCACTCTAGAGGGTTCAGCTCTCATATGAATCCATATCTGCTCCACTCTAGAGGGTTCAGCTCTCATATGAATCCATATCTGCTCCACTCTAGAGCTGTCATATGAATCCATATCTGCTCCACTCTAGAGCTGTCATATGAATCCATATCTGCTCCACTCTAGAGGGTTCAGCTCTCATATGAATCCATATCTGCTCCACTCTAGGGGGTTCAGCTCTCATATGCATGTGCCTCATAGGGGCTTTGTGCAGACTGTTTAGCGAGGAATATGTGGTAGATTTTTTTGAAGATGTCATGTGTTGCCAGGCAGCAGCCGAGAGATATATGTAGTAAAGTTCATGAAGAGTTCACACACACACACACACACACACAATTTACTTCCTGATTGATTAGATCTGTACATTAGCAATGAGGTGACCAGGCAGAGGCTGGGGCAGGATGTCATGCACGTGCGCAAACGTGACACAGGCCTACTGGGGATTATTTAATCATTTTTGTGGCAGCTCAGTGAGCTCATCCACCTATATGATTTATTGAATATATACTGATTGGCTACAAGGGGGTCTGCCGATTACATAGGGGGCAGACACCGGGCCAGGGTTGGCCATACGTAAAAAAGGAGGTGTTTTTGACCGCATACAAAAACTTTCCCCCAAGGGAGCAAACTTCAGAACGTGCGCACCTTCTCCCCAAGGCCTGGGTCGTGGAGTCTCCGCTGCAGAGGACATCCATCATTCACAATTCCTGCCTGGCCACACTTAGTCTCTGTGCATTCAGAGCTGTACCCAGGAGGACTTGTGAATAAAAGGCCACAAGTGGCCACTTCTCATCTCAGACCGTTCTCCGCTGGTTTTTGTTCAGAGTGCTAAGTTAGAGTTAAAAGTCAGTGATTTTTTTCCACTACATATTGAGAATAATGAGCAGGGAAGGAAGAGGGACACAGAGCTCAGGGACTCCTGATTTAATCAGAACACTTTTATTTACACTTATCCACCAAGTCCAGTCTTTCACTACAACATCTTCAGCTTAATTTAAACAGCATTGTGTAAACACATAAAAAACAGAATATTTATGTCCAATGTAAAAAATCTTTGGCCCATTCTGTTGTATTACATCAATAGGAAAATATCATAATTATTTCTCTTTAATACTGTGACCAAATAGAAATGACTATCAACAAATACAACATTATAACAACATTATAAGAAAATAATGTGAATATTTCATATGAGTAAATAATATACAGTACGTATAAAGTTCTGTTTTGTTGAAAGACTAGAATATTTCTAAAGCAAACATAAATAGAATAAAAAATATAAGCGCTTTAGCCTATGTTACAAGTGGTAAAGGCAAAGTTCAACATAACACATGAACATAACACACCATGTGTGTTTGTGTTTGTTCTCTCTTATTTTCTTAGTTATTTGTTCATCGGCTCATGATGTGCACAAGGACATCAGAATCAGAATCAGCTTTATTGGCTAGGACATGTTTGACATTTAAATATGTCATGCATATTTGTATTTGTTCATCTCAAGTTTATATCAGAAAGTGACAAATCAGCAAGCGGCCACATCTGTCGAAGAAACATCATTGTGTAATCGTGGGAGACAGTTGACATGTAACACCGGCATGAAGGCACTATTAGTACGTAACATGCAATCTCAAGGCAATGTAGGCTAACAACGCAGCCTGGGCTACTGATACTCGTAACAGCAACACACATGGACCTGTCCCTCGTTAGAAACTCCTAAAACCTTTTACCCTCTCAGTGCGAACCTCCAGTTTTGGCATTGGTCTGCCGTCAGATTTAGTTTGACGTTGTTGTTGAAGAGGTAGTTTGCTAAAATGTTCTTTTACTTAAAACTTCAAATCCCTAGCTGCCATAATAACACTTGCCATCGTGATCTGATCTCAAAAGCTAAACAATGTGGAAAGCCGATAGACAGGGGAGATAGTAAAGGCTTCCCTTTCTAAGGTGCTGATGGAAAAAAGGCATAACAGCCATATTGCTAGGAGGAGTTGCATTCCAAAGAGGATGTGACATATTATGTCCAGAGAGAGAGAGAGAGAGAGAACAGTAATGTGGTGAGCCCTGCCTGCCACAATAACTAAGACTGATCAATTCACCTCATCGTTTTAGCAGGTTCCCTGCTTTATGCAGAGTTATCTTTCTTATTCACTACAGCGTAGATAGTCTCAGGACAGGCCGGCGTCTGATGAGCTTCTGCTGGTGATGAGGGGGCTGGTAGCTGGACAGTGTCATAGATGGTTGTGGCTGGGGCTCTGATATCCTGTAGAACGGCAGACACACACACACACACACACACACACACACACACACATGCACACGCACACACACACACACACACACACACACACACACACACACACACACACACACACACACACATAATTAGCTGTTTAAACAAAGCCTGTTCTTGGTTTGTTTATTGTCACAGTAGTAGCAGTAACAGATGTAGTTTGTTGATACAGTAGGCTGAAAACACCAGCATCCTCCTTGGAAACACAAGCATTTTCTTTTCTGCTCTGTTCTGCATTTTCTTATGATGGCAACACCCATCTTCACTTTCAGCAAGATCTTTACACCTGAATTTATGTTTTATTTGCTTCCAAGCATGGGCGTAGATTTGCGTGGGGTCCGAAGGAAGAACATGTCCACACCAATATCATAATGACTGAAATGTCCCCACCAATATTCAATTTGAAACGGGGAAAAAGCGCCTCGTGCGGTAGACAAAAGGTTAAATAATTTCCCACTTCAGTACCGTCCGCCACCCAAAATACGTCTTTGAGACAGGTCTGTTTTTTGATTGGCTTAGCTCCCTGTAGCCTATGCTGTCGATTAGAAGTATTTGGCACACTTGGCTGCAAAGATCTTAGCTCTACAATCTTTGCTTGGCTGTCGATTTGAGGATGTTGGGCAAGAAAAGAAAGGTGGAGGACATCAGAAGCTAGTTCAAGAAACAAAGTGTAGGCCTACATAATATTATGCACTAGTTCAAGAAACAAAGTGTAGGCCTACATAATATTATGCACTAGTTCAAGAAACAAAGTGTAGGCCTACATAATATTATGCACTAGTTCAAGAAACAAAGTGTAGGCCTACATAATATGATGCGCTAGTTCAAGAAACAAAGTGTAGGCCTACATAATATTATGCGCTAGTTCAAGAAACAAAGTGTAGGCCTACATAATATTATGCGCTAGTTCAAGAAACAAAGTGTAGGCCTACATAATATTATGCGCTAGTTCAAGGCATAGAAATGCCAGAAACTTCGTTGTGTCCCCACCAAAGCTCAGACGAAACCTACGCCCTTGCTTCCAAGGCTATGTTGTGTCAAATATCTTTTTAAAACTCCAAAAATCACGGAAACGGGGAGGTGTAATTGCTCTCGTTTTACTAAATGGAGGTCTCATTTTATTAGAGTGTGCACACAATTCAGTATATTGTGCACCCAATGTAGCACATGTGCTCATTTTTCTTTGACAAAAAATGCAATCTGTTTTTATGAGCATGCTATATTTGCATGTCACATGAAATGCTAAACACAAATATGTGCACTGAACTCGCTATTTAGAGAAATCCAACACGTACAGTAGTTCAAGACTTCAGGTGTAAGAGTTCTGCCTGTGTTCACTATATTCATAGCTTTCACTTGGAAACCAATAGGAATGCAGTTTTTCAGCCAACTGTATTGCAGCATGAAGCAGATGTAGACTTAGTTGAATGTCTGAACAGAGACAGTGAGAAGTAAAACCCTACAGTATTACAGGGTACAGGGGCAGTAGGACAACACAGAGCTGCACACAGCAGAATCAGACTGATGTCATGTTCAAAACTCATTTCCAAGCCATATTTAGGTAAGATAAACCAGCTGAAGCTGAAGCTGGTTTATCTGGCAAAGTCTGCACCTTTATCCTACAATAACAGCAGTGATATGCTGCAGTAATGTCCCAGGAGCACCAGGATAAAGGGGCATTTCAGATGAATACGCTCCAACTGTCTGACCTGCATAATGACCACTGCAGGCTACACCACAGGTGAGCCACAATACATGTCTGTCTGTGACAGTTAAACTGCTACCGTAGTTCTTTTTTTTTTAATCATACACTTCAGCCATTTCACAATATTTCAAAAGACTGGTTACATTTCTAGGCAAATATTCATGTTTTCTACATATAATAAGCAAAGGTGCAACTTTTGCGGAGATATTTTGCATGATTAAGACACAAACACCTGGCATACAGTGCATCCTGGAAATGTGCACATTCAGTTAATTAGTAGGGTTGTTTTGAAACTACTATTCAGTAAACAAAACAACCCGAAGCTTTTAACTCATTATTGTAAAATATCACATCTGAGATGCATTTGTCACCTGGCTCATTATGCATGGGGCTTGATGAAGACTCCTGTTTGAAAATTACTGTAGAATCAGATATAATTAATTAATCACATCAGCCATGCAGGGAAACGATAACAAGTCGGTGGTACCGTACTGGCTAAGGAGCTGGGCTAGCGTGCAGTGGTCTGAAAAGATGGGGGTTCAATACCCGACCTCCACTGCTGTGCCCTTGAGCAAGGCACTTAACGCTGAGTTGCTCTGGGAACAGTGGCCCATAATATAGTTGACATATGGAAAACGCTGTGGATAAAGTTTCTGCGTAATGTAAATGCAATGAATGAAATTGACTGAATCTGAAGTAGTACTAGATAAAGAGACCTTGGTTTGGCTGACTGCTTCATCATAGGTGTTATCAGTGAGTCCCGGGCTTTCAACCACACCTGACTGTGGAACATCACACTAGGGACAGAGAAAGATTAACAATGATTACAACTGTGATTAAAGTGCACAGAAAATAATCACATCAGAATATGAAGAATGTCACTTGAGAGTAGGATTATTACTTTACCATTTGTAAGTGTTGCCTCTGATCTGGATTATCACTCTTCATCAGGTTTGAACATGTTTGTATCCATTTTTATCAAGGTGAGAATAACGTAGACATGTAAAAATATGTTAAAGAGCAATGTGCATGTGTCTACATTAGACAAGGAATATTACAGTCATTGTGTATACTCTACAGAATTACATTAATGCTGCAAGGAAATATGTGAATATTATTTTCAGTAAATGTCAGTTTTCAATTCAGATGTTATGCAGAAGATGTCAGACTTACCGGGATGTTGTGGTCTGTTTCAGTTCCACCGGAAAAGTACAGAAATGTGTCAGTATATCAGGTGTTTATATCTGGTGTAGAAATGTGTCAGTATATCAGGTGTTTATATCTGGTGTAGAAATGTGTCAGTATATCAGGCGCTTAACATATGGTGTAGAAATATGTCAGTATATCAGTGCTTAACATATGGTGTAGACAGAAAAGCTGTAGGGAGTTTTTTACCTCTTATCTTCCGCTTCCAACAAACAATTCCAACTACAATACTGATTATTACAACTACACCTCCGATAATTCCTAAAATAACTCCAATTGTTTTTTTTTCAGTCGTCCCTCTATTGATATCAATCTGGTCTCCTCCTGAACAAAAACAAAAAAACACAAGTGACTCAACAGTGAAATACATTTGTTTTCAGCAACGGACGGTTTTCTTAGTTCTGTACAGTTTTAGAGAAAAATTGGAAACATTATGTACATGTCACTACCCCTACTCTGCCTATGTGAAGTGTTGGTGTGTCTCACCTCTGTACAGTGGGCAGAGTGGTTTAAGGTCCATGGTGGCCTGGCTCCAGCTAACAGGGTTGCTATGGTTACAGGAGACAGCGTTGTGGTTGAGAGAGATGGAGAGGGATGTGACTCCTTCCTCCTGAGAGCAGACGATGCCGTTACAGCTGGAGATCAGAGACACGTTGAGTCCTGTGCAGTTTAGAGTCACACTACAGGAGTCACTGCTGGACCACTTAGACACCACAGTCAGAGTGGGGGCTGCTGCAGGCTCTGTTAAACACACACACACACACACACACACACACACACACACACCACAGTCAGAGTGGGGGCTGCTGCATGCTCTGTTAAACACACACACACACACACACACACAGATGCACACACACACGCACACACACACACACACACACGCACATACACACACACACACACCACAGTCAGAGTGGGGGCTGCTGCATGCTCTGTTAGACACACACACACACACACAAATATACACGGTGCTTTAGAAGATGTAGAGATTAACAGTATCATGTATACAGTTGTCCCCAGAATGATTGGCACCTCTGCTAAAGTTGACTTAAAAGAGGAATATAAAATCATCTTTTGGGAATGTATCTTAATGCCTGAAGTAAAAAAATGAGTTAATATCCAACATTTAAGGACACCAATTTTCTTTGTGAATGAATAATGTATCATAAATAAATAAATGTTCTTCCTTAAAATACAGGGGTCATAAGTATTAGCACCCCTATGTTAAATTCCAATAGAGGCAGGTAGATACTATCCAGGATACTAATATACATACTATACTGGATCCAGGACACTATGCACCCTGATAAAGTTCCCTCGGCCTTTGGAAGTAGCCCCCCACATCATCACATACACTTTACCATAGGAAGGGAAAGTAATCTCATCGCCACCTACTGGTTGCGTTCCTAGAGTTTAGCGGAGTGGATGGGATTTTTTTTTTAGAAAAAATATATCTCGGTGCACATTGGGATCTTAATTTAATGCTTTGCATATGTTAGGCACTGGGGTCACCTCTATTGCTTCTAGTGGTCATACCTTATTTTTAGGATCAGTTGAATTGTTTTGAGTTTTTGTCTTAACATGGTGATAACGAACTACAGTTGCATGTGACGTCACAGGTTTGGGCGCTTAATCTCTAACTGATCAATACGGCAATTTGCTTAACTGGCTTGACATATTTTTGTAATAAAGGAGCGCGATGCAAACCGCGTGGTGATAACCTTTATGTCTGGATAACTGGTGTTGTGCTTCTACTCACATGAAGAGCTGGCAGTAAGTGTTAAGTGTCAATGCTAACCAGGCTAATAAACAAACCATGCAACCGTGAGTAACGTCGAAGGGTAAAGTCACGTGACGTCTTTTGTAGTTTTTTTAAATAAGGCAAAATAGGGCCTGACATTTTCACAGTTTGAAGATAACTCCGCTGATTTGGCTTCACAATATTTTTTTAAAAATAGTTCTATGGGACTTAACATTTCTTGAATTTCCCCTGGGGATCAATAAAGTATCTATCTATCTATCTATCTATCATTGGAGCTGCTCTTTGATAGGAACGCAACCACTTGGGGCGCTGGTTTTCACTTTCCCTCCAATGCAAATCAAAACAGCTAATAGGCTGACTGAAATAACAACATTGATAAATTATTTGATGCTCTCACCCAGGACATAAATGGTGTACTCAGATACAGTCTCTTTTAGTTGTCCATATGTACTCCTCTCTGCTTTGTAGTGTCCAGAGTCCGTCTTCTGCAGATTCTTCAGCCGCAGGGAGAAGGTGTTCTTATCAAACAACATTCTGGCTTCATCATCCCTCTCATAAAGCACATAACCGGTTTTATGGATGTACTCCACAATATCTTGATCATTGAAATTCCATGACATTTTTTTTAAGTTCTTTTTGTCTTCATGTCCTGTCACATTCAGAGTGACTGATCCTCCCTCCAGCACAAGCAGCCCAGCTACAGACACTGTAGAGACACAACAACGATGAGCATCATGAGTGAGACAGCGTGTCCAAGAGTTCAAGTTAAGTCATTTACACCCGCTACAAAAGAGCACTGTTGGAAGTGAACGCGTACATTAGACCCCTACACTCCTAGTGGTGCTCTCATGGCCATTTCACTGTGTTGATTTGGGCTCATCCCTACATTCCATCTACTCAGGGTCCTGGGTTCCCCAGATTGATATGGCACATAATGGGACCAGTGCTAGGGTCCTGCATTCTCAGGGTCCTATGATACAAGGATACTATGTTCCCCAGGGTCCTATGTTCCAAGGATCCTATGCTACTAGGGCCCTATTTTCCTCCTATGATCATATGAATGATTTTCAGGTTTTTTTGTGAGAAAATTAGGAAATTTACAAACAAGGTATGTGTGCAAAATAAATAGAAACAAGATTTTTGATCATTATTGCTTATTTCTTAGAACTTAATCAGAACAGGAGCAAGTGTTTAAAATGCAACAATTTTGTAACTTTTTGTGGGAATAGCAGGTGCAGAAAGACACACAGATACCTTCAGTCAGACACACACACACAATAATAACTGTAATGCTTTAAGTAGGTTAATAAGCTGTGATTATTAATTTATTATAACTTTATTTAGAAAATAAAATATCCAGGTAAAATAAAACATATTCCAGACTTTTCAAGGGCCCTCTCTTCCCTTGGAATAGTAATCAGTACATGTTTTACCCCCAGTCCTGCACCGCACATGTAATAGTTATGTGTGTGTGTGTGTGTGTGTGTGTGTGGGGGGGGGGGGGGGTTGTCTCTTTTAAGCTTTCCTAAGCTACATTCAGTGAATATCTAGTGTCCAGTGAAGGTCCATTCTGTGTACACAGCTCTGTAAATTGAAAACAAACACAGGGATGCACCTATACACAAAATACAAATTGCAGCCAAACATCAACAGGTGGCGCTATAGTGCTGGTACAAAGGACTGTGGGAAGGGGTGAGGGAAGGCAGTCGTTGGGGGGCAGCCGTGGCCTACTAGTTAGCGCTTCGGACTTGTAACCGGAGGGTTGCCAGTTCAAACCCCGAGGCACGGCTGAAGTGCCATTGAGCAAGGCTCCTAACCCCTCACTGCTCCCCGAGCGCCGCTGTTGTTGCAGGCAGCTCACTGGGCCGGGATTAGTGTGTGTTTCACCTCACTGTGTGTTCACTGTGTGCTGAGTGTGTTTCACTAATTCACAGATTGGGATAAATGCAGAGACCAAATTTCCCTCACGGGATCAAAAGAGCAGTATTTGTTTATACAACAATTGGGTTCTATGGAACTATTTATTTGTTTCTGATTGGCCGAGAGACATTCCATGACTTGGAATATCCCTGGACATTTCAACTCAGACTTTGTACAGCTAATAATAAATCACTCCGTGATACAATGCAAAGATTCTATAACGCAGGGCTGTCCAAACTACGGCCCGCCACGCACTTTAATCTGGCCCACTGAGCATTTATTAGTTTATCATAGATCCGGCCCGCCACACACTTTAATCCGGCCTGCCGAGCATTTAATTAGGTTATCATAGGTCGCTCGCTATTTTTTCCAGCGATAGACGACGTTGTGAGTAACTTTAGGCTACTGCAAACTGCTTTACACTCTTCTTAGTATGCCAAGTATGCCTTGACTGGGCCTCAGGTCAAAGAAGTTTGAGAAAGGTTGATGTAGACGACAAAGCAGCAAGGAGGCGTCGTATGATCATTTAAACAAGTTTTATGACAAGGTCGGTGAGGATGGGAAAAATCATACATTTCTGTGCAAACTTTGCCCGCACTTCAGTCACATCCACAGCAAACCTGAAACGGCACATTGAACTGAAGCACCTGGCTAGCCTTTCAAGGTGTGTGCAAGCCAATAAAAAATCAAAAGACAGTCACGACAGATCCTCAACCCAAATTAACTGCATTCTATGGGCTGTGGCAATAATTTTGAAAAATAATAGCTCGCAGCAACATATGAAAAAAAAGAACTATGAACTAGTTCATTTTTGGAAAGTGTGAACTTAGTTCAAAATGTTGAATTATGAATGAACTATGAACTGAACTAGTTCATTTTAAAATTTGTGAACTGAACTTTGAACTAGTTCACGTAGAAAGTGAACTTTCCCAACACTGTTCATGGGCCGTTAACTGTTTTAACACCTGGCTATCTGAAATGAGAGACTGAAATGAATTTGAAAACTATCGCCAAATCCGATCTCGGCGCAATACTGTAGGATTGTTATGCCACCATTACGGTCGGTTTTCACACACCTAAATTTCGCTTTGCTCTCATTGAGATGGAATGGAGACAAAATTCGCCCTGGTTGGGCGAAATGAGAGCAAATCTCCAAGGCAGGCGAAACAAAGTTGGCGAAGGTTTAACTTGATTCAAATGAGGACCATTCGAGAACCAATCAGGGCCCAGTTTCCCGATAACGATGGAGACACGCTCTTACGAGGGTTTTCTACGATTCATCTTACGATCGTTCGTTTGGTTTTTCTGACTGTTTCCTGAACATGATCGTAGCGTGAACGCGCGTGCACTCCTCTTAAGATGCTCTTAAGGGGAGCTATCCACGTTAATAGTTCTGAAATATCCTCTGATTTGACGGTGATGTCAGGTGACTGCACGTCACAGCTATAGGCCTACCATTGGTAACGCTTTAGAATAACATGTGCAAATCACTCTATGACTCAGGAGACCAGGGTTCAATTCCTGCTCACTGCAGCAAATTTGAAGGTGCATTTCGCACAGCTAAACCAAGCTAGACAGATAGATGCAGTAGAGATAGAAGGTTGGGCTTGTGGAGCTATAGGCTACATGGTCCTCGCTTTAGATTGGGGGGCTGCAAAATTTACTACAAATAAATAAGAAAGGTCTTATAAGCGTATTAGTTATCCACCTCTTTGTCTTATACACCATTAACAAGCATTAACAAGCTGCTTGATAACACTTACAACCTGCATGTTAGCTGTTAACAAATATGCTTGTAAGTCACTTAAAAGGCTGCTTATTAACACTTACAAGCGGCATGTTAACCGTTAGTTAATGTTATTAAAGGATAACAACAGTTAACTAACTGTTAGTAGTAAATTGTTAACAGCTTATTATGCACTGTTAATACCTAATAAGCACATGTTATTCTAAAGCGTTACCAACACTTTGACATCTGCATGTAAGCATCCCAAGTAGGTTATATACCACACAGAGACATACATAATTGTAATTATTTTAAGATTAGATTTGCACCATGCAATAATTTTTCGCGGTGTCACTTAAGAACACGTTTGAAGGTAAGAAAGAAGTCGAGTAAGAAAGAGAGGAAATGTGTAGGCTTAGATTTTGATGCAGTAGGCTACAGACTAAACCACATGTTGCTTTCTCTGCTTTTTACCTCATAGGCCTAATAAAATATTCACTTAGCAAAGATAATGTCAAACTATTCTGGCAACGTCTCGTTTCATAACTTGATTGCATTTTTGTCCGCTTTTCATCACATTATTATGACCATTAATTGTAGGCTATTTTGCACGCTAAAATCTGATTTATCACAGGTAAACACAATAAAGAATGGGAACGTAAATTGGATTATGTATTCTAAGTTGTAATTCCTCTGTATGTCCTGTTGGTGACCTCAGTGAGAAGTACTGTTAAGACGCTCTTAGCCGGTAACGAGTACTCTGGAGCACTCGTAGATCTACGAGTGTTTTCACGACGCTCTTAAGCTACGATGGTTTCGGGAAACAGTCGGCAAATCTTAAGACGTTCGTAAGAGGGACTTTACGACGCTCTTAGGCTTAAGATGCTTTCGGGGAACTAGGTCCCGTTGTGTTTGGAGGCGGGAGTTACAAAAAAGTCTGACCAAGATGGCAGAGACCTGAGCTGTAACACGGAAATTTGTATGTGATTAAAATGTTTCTACACAAACATTTGTACTTGTATCCATAGATATACATAATAAAGGCTAAATGTCTTATGGCGGAGTCTCTAACGGCATCACTGGCGGCCATCTTGTCACAGTCAAGCTATCTGGTGGGCTCTGTGGTACCTGATGTAAGGTGAGTGATCTGCACGAACACAAATACTCTTATCTCGCTGAAATCTTGACGGATTTACAAATGGTTTGGTTTCTTACAAACGTTATTAACGTAGCTATAATCTGGATGCTTGAACATTTTTAAATTAACATTTTTCGTAAGTATACAGTGTCATAACTACATCTCTGATGTTTATAACAAACCAAACCGTTTGAAAATCGGTAGAAAATTGAGCATGTTATGGTTATTTACAAAGTATGTGTAATGTCTGTAGCTATCTCTAACAGTCATATGTATTGACTTGACTTACACACGTGAGTTCCTCAGTGTTCGGTTTATTAACTTAACTTTTACCACACACACATTCCCTGTATATATCTCTTCTTCTACTAAAGGCAGAACAATGCCCCCAGGCTATAACAATGACACCTTCAGGTCATTACCTGTCATTACAGTGCACCATTGAAACACAATGTTATGAGTTAGCGCGCTGACTGTGGCAAGATGGCTGCAAGGTGCGGACGTCGACCTCCATTGGCCAGCAGCGCGGACGAGACATCTAGCCTTTATTATATATATCTACCCAGATAACAATTTCCTTTGGGCCGGATCCGCATAAAAGCCTTTAGATCCGCCTGTAGCGGACATACGGTATCTGACTGTGGGTCAGGTCTGCTCCTGATAGAGGTTTCAGCTCTGCTAGCAATGCTGTTTCATCACCGGTTTACAGATTTGTCCCAGGTCCGATTTCTGCAACTCAACCGGAAGTCAGGAGATGCGTTTAAAATACAAAACACTGATTTGGCCCAAACCTGTGATACGGATATGAGCCGAAGGACCATTTTTTTCACAGCAGACCCAGGTACGGTGTACATTTTAGGACATCCTCAGCTGTCAGACTCAAGTGTCAGACATCACACGAAAAGGCATAAGGTCTCAGGAAAACCGCTGTCAAGTTTACAGAATTACACAGTCATGTTTCAGACATCAGATAAAAAGGAGTCAGGTCTCAGGAAAACCGCTGTCAGAAAAAGGGGAGTCAGACAAAAAGTTCTCAGATGAAAAGTTATCAGAGTCAGGTCTCAGAAAAAGGAGAGTCAGACAAAGAGTTCTCAGATGTACCAGTAGAATATATGTAGAATATATTTCCAGCAATGGAGAAGCACAGGTGTGAAGTGCAAGCTGAGGTGCGGGCCTGTTTTTTCCCCCTTAATTATGACCATTAGGGCTTAATTTGTCCTTAGGGGTTACTTAAAGGAGAATTCCGGTGTGATATTGACCTAAAGTGTATCGAAACATGATACCGAGTGTGAACGTATGTCTCATAGCCCATCTCGGCTTGTCCCCTGCACTCCAAAATCTGGCGCTAGTTAGCCGATGCTACCAACATCTTTTTCAATAGCGGTGCTTCGGCATCGGGCTAGCCATGCAAATAAATCACTGTTTTACACCCATTTACGAGGCTCAATGTATCTCCACACTTCATTGGTAGACTTCCGAGGGCCCTGACATTTAAAACGAGACATTGAGAACTTTGAAAAAGCACTGGTAGTTTACTTACAAGACGATTTATACAGACAGTATCTTCACGAAGTTTAGCGTTTGCAGCCATCTTGAATTTAGTCACGATAAGTCGAGCAACGAGTAAGAATGAACAGCTATGATAAGGGATCAGATTCCAAAAATAATTCAGTGGAAATGCATGGATTCCAGTTGCTGCTCCTGGAAGAAACTGGAATCCATGCATTTCCACTGAATTATTTTTGGAATCTGATCCCTTATCATACCTGTTCATTCTTACTCGTTGCTCGACTTATCGTGACTAAATTCAAGATGGCTGCAAACGTTAAACTTCGTGAAGATACTGTCTGTATAAATCGTCTTGTAAGTAAACTACCAGTGCTTTTTCAAAGTTCTCAATGTCTCGTTTTAAATGTCAGGGCCCTAGGAAGTCTACCAATGAAGTGTGGAGATACATTGAGCCTCGTAAATGGGTGTAAAACAGTGATTTATTTGCATGGCTAGCCCGATGCCGAAGCACCACTACTGAAAAAGTTGTTGGTAGCATCGGCTAACTAGCGCCAGATTTTGGAGTGCAGGGGACAAGTCGAGATGGGCTATGAGACATACGTTCACACTCGGTATCATGTTTCAATACACTTTAGGTCAATATCACACCGGAATTCTCCTTTAAGGGTGTTATACAGAATACCTTAAATGATTTCCTTAGTTAAGGAAAAACATTAAGGGATTCACTGCATTAAAAGGGATTTTTCGGCACGAAAATTCTATAGTTAACAACCCACTGAACACAGTAAAGCTTAATGATCTTATCATTCATCCTACCTTAATAATATTCACTGAAATTAACCAGGTAGCAAGTAAAGCATGTTATAGACATGAACTGAACAATAATACTAGCTGGCTAGTTAAAGATGATCCAGTGCACCAAAACAAACTTTTTTTGTTAACGTTTGCCTAGCGAATCGAGCCAAAGCTCATGGTAGGCTAACAAGACATCCACATGAATTCTTTTAAAGTGTAATTCCAGCGAAAGTTAACCCAAGGGTGTTTTTCTGCATTAAAACACATCAAATAAGCCTTGGAGACAGTAATTTTCGTTGATCAACCACTACAGAGCTTGGCTTGATATGCTATAGCCCCAAATCGCAAACAGTGGTGTAGCTATGGGCAGTAAGCTAAACGCTTCCCAAATAGCATTTTTTAACCAGTAATATTGTTCAAAACAGCACCAAACCTGGTCAGTAGCTTGCTTAGGGCCTCTACACATAAAACGAAGCACCAACAACCTAGTTAGCGAACCCGGAGTTTATTACAGAAGACTGTTAAGAACACTTAACAACATCCAGGATAACCAAAAAATCCCAGCTTAATCCCTTATCTAGGTTTTGTGAAATAGCCCTCTGGAGTAACTTTTCCGCTTGTTTTCGGGGCAACGTCATTTAGAATTTTTGACGAACAGAAATCTTGTGTTGTTTTGACGGAAGGAGGAATGTACGCCTGAGCACTTAAAAAGGGGGGTTGGGGTGTCGTTGATAGACTTCTCGAGTCTTAAAAGAAAGTCAAATCAAGCAAATTATTATGGCTACATTAAAACAAGCTTCTGGATACATTATAAATTGGCTCATCTGTGTCTGTGTGGTAAGTAAAGAACAGAGTCATTCTGTGTCAAATCAGACAGAATCCAGGAGAATGGTTGCTGCACCGTCTCAGATTTTTCTCAGAATTTGTCTATAGCACATTTAAAAAACAAAGTGCTGTATAGCATACATAGGTAGATGGAGCAAAGAGCAACTTAAAGAGGAATGCCATAGATAGATAAATTAAAGGAATTCAAATAAAGATAAAGCAGATACATAGAATAAAATGTAGTAATGATATGAAAGGACCCTAAAATTGATAAGCATGAGAAAAAAAAAGTCTGTCTCTTTAGAAATTTAAATTTAGCTACCATAGAGACACCGAGGTCATGTCCCATGTCTTTCTTCTTCAAGTTTCGTTTAATTTATTAAGTACAAATAATCAAAATATCCACTTTTGTAAGCGAACTTCAGAAGTCTATTACTGTAAAAAACACATTGCCCATTCATTCCAATGGGAACCTGTGTGAGCTCTAGTAGTGATGTAGTACTCGAGTCCGGTCTCAAGACCAATTTCTGCTTTCTCGGTCTCGTCTCGGACTCGTTCCTTCAAAGACTCGGTCTTGACTCGGTCTCGGACCACAGTGGGAGGAGAAGGACTCGTAATTTCAGACCGAGTCCTCGAGACCAACGCATTTTTTATGTTCATATAAAAAAACAGACAACACATAACAACAATAATAATAAAATGCAATGTTGACCGGCATTATTTGAAAATGACATCCCATGGTGCAATGCAAAGATACTGCAGTCAGAGCCGTTTATTTATCTCTATGGCTCTGCTGCCGGTGAGTGTCTGTAGGTCAGCATAGTCCATATTAAGACGTTAAGACTGCTCCTCTAAACAATTCCCAATCTAGCTTAGTCTGTAGGCCTAACTGTTGATTATTAACTGGGGTGATATTAAATTATGAATATTAAAACTGAAATTTTTTTATGGTCTTGGTCTCGACTCGGACTTGCTTCCTCAAAGACTCGGTCTTGACTCGGACTCGACTGTATTTAAAAACCAACAGACTCGGTCTCGACTCGGTCTCGACCCTTCAAAGACTCGGTCTTGACTCGGACTCGGCATAGGCGGTCTCGTCCCCATTACTAAGCTCTAGTGAGCTTACAAAGCTTCTCCTTCCGGCTTTTAGCTGGCCGTGGATCACAGAAACCACGATGCTTTGTGACCGGAAGCCACCAATGTCTTTGTAAATAAATGTAATTCTTTACGTTGAAAACTAGAGGTCAGCTCACGTAGAGCAGCCTTCACAAGCATTTAACTGGGATTTTCAAGCAGGCACCCTCTTTAGTCTCCTTGAATTAAACTCATGACAGGTCCCGAGGGCTCAACAGTGGTGTCTAGTGTCTCAGACCCACCATCCTCTACACTCATGATGGGTGCTGCTAGAAGCCATTTTGTTAAGTTCGGCATCAAACTTGATTCAGCATTTGTTTTTTAAATCAGGGCAGCAGTTTTCAGATTACATTATGTGCTTAGATAATTGCAAAAGGGTTGTCAAACAATTTAAAAAGTCAGTAAGACTACACCAAGGAGAACAGCAATAATAAACAACAATGTCAATGCAATTCAATAGCCTAATGAAAATAAATAAATACTACTGAATAATATACAAACAATAACGCAAAAGACCTTCTTAATAAACTAAGTGCTTGTGGAACACATATGCTTTTAGACCCCTCTTGAAAGACCCAAAACTATCACAGGAACAGAGAGCACTGGGCAACTCATTCCACCAACAAGGAGCCACTGAGGAAAAGATTCTTGAATTTGACCGAGCGTTTATGGCTGGTCGAATACATATCAAATGTATTATTATTATTATAAAAAAGGAAGAATACTCTACGGGAACATTGTTATTTTTAAAACATGCCCCCCGAGTAAAGATGCCCAGCAACTCAAGCTAGTTAGCAACGATTTTGTAGGGGGTTTTTCCATACCTACTGTACTTGGTGACTTTGAGAAACACAGATTTGTGTGAAACATTGCCAGACTGTTCAGTTTCTATATCAAACCAAAATGAGTTTGAATGAAACAATATAAGCTATCTTAAGACAGAATTATTTTACATATCATTTTACATATCATTTTAACAAACAATAGGAAGTTGCTTTGTATTTTGTCTTTTTTGAAGGACTGCAGTGAATTTGAATCCAGTGTAGTCATTACCTGAGTGAAGCTGTACATGAAGTATGAATAGTCCCAGCAGTGTAGAGAGATGTGGTTCCATGCTGCATGCGTACTGAGTGCTCAACTTCCGCACAGCAGAGATATTTCACCATCACCCACCCACCCCCCCCCCCCCACCCCCCCTTCAGACACCACACACACAACATTCCAGTGAAGAATAAATAGAAATAAATAAACAAACAAACAAACAAATAAATAAATGTGTCATAAAGTGAAGTCAAATGATTAGATAGATCAGATAGGGTACAACACCTTGGTCATTATATTTGTAACCTGCATGAAGCCCACAGGATCTGAGCCTACTGGCAAACGGAAGAGGAATAAAGTGAAGTGACTGCATCATATTGAAGACCCATGACACTGGGGGCTTCCTCTATGAGTGAAACTCCTGATATGCCAGTGTAGATTTTTTTTTTTTTCTTTTTCGCCAAATGTCCAAATTTCCGTCAAGGATTCCCGGGACACTGAAAGACCGGGGTAGACGAAACTTGGTGGGCATGTAACCCCATATGGATAACATGGAACCATCGTTTTTCGTTTTGATCTGTAGCCCCCCCGCTGGACTGAACCCCCCGAAAGGAGGGTAGGGCAGAAACAGTTTTCTGTGAATATCTTGAGAACCGTTGGGCCTAGGATGACCAATTTTTTCCGTATGTTTGCCTCCAGGGGTCATGTTAACCCATTCCATGTGCACACATGTGCATAAACAGATACACACGCACACACATACATTCACAGTAATCATACGTATGACACATACTCACACAGTAGACATATGTACGCATGCATACACATGCACAAACACACATACGCAGACAAACACACAAGCACGCACACACACATAAACATAAACGTGTACACGCACACATGCACACAATTCAAGAATTTCTCAGAATTATGAACAGGCAAGATGGGGGTGGGGTTGTATAAAATGAATTTTACATGTGAAATCTATGAACTAATCATGTTTTGGTACTTGTTGTCTAGCAGATACCAGTGAGAATTGAGTGTGGATAATGCAATTTAGTGAGACAGTTAGAATCATATAGGCCTTTCAGCGTGATTTATTTTTGTGGAAAAAATGTGCTGGACTGGGTGGCGGTCATATTTTGTACCGCTCTGCGGTACATCTAGTTCACACTGGTGCTTAGTCACTCCATGCTACCATGAGTACATCTTTTGTGTTTGTGTGTGAGATATGTAATTCAGCACTGGGAATGATTTTGCTTTGATCACATTACAAACCTGTATGTTTCATTTACATTGATTTATTCAACTGATGCTTTAATACAATCAAATACAATGGATATATTCTATGTATATCACAAATACAACAAGTGTGTTTGTGTGTGTGTGTGTGTGTGTGTGTGTGTGTGTGTGTGTGTGTGTGAGTGAGTGATACTTTTTAGGTGTTGCACATTTATTACCATTAACTGTACAATACTTGTCAAGTCCAAAGTCAAGTTTTCTTTCGGCCAAACTTGGTGTCATTCTATCTTAGAGTCTGTGGTGTGTGGACGTGTACTTCCATTTTGTGACAACATCCTCTCATGTCAGTGTTTGGCCGTTTGATTTTTTTTTTTTTTTTTTTAGTGTATTTGGGCTTTTTTATACCTTTTAATAATAGGATAGTGGAGAATGACAGGAAGTGAGTGGGAGAGAGAGTCGGGGTGGGATCTGGAAAGGACCACGGGGCGGGAATCCAACCTGGGTCGCCGGCGTACGGTGCGCCACAGCTGGGGCCGGCCGTTTGCTTTTTGATGTGGTGAATTAAGGCCTACAGGTGACAGGAGGTGGTAGAGGGTGGAGTGGAGGCTTGATTCAAATCAGTAGTAGTGGAGGTGTACACATCCCCACCGGTGAGGTGCAGGGCTAATGGAACTAGAACTGCAAAGGAATGAAATGCCCGCACTCTGCTAAAACTCCCATATATTTTATGTGTTGCAACGTTTCGACCCGGCTGGGTCTTCCTCGGGCAAATGTTCCTCATCGGTGAGAGAAAAAGTCCCCGGCCACTCTGATGACCACATCACCGTCCACTTTATTATTAAAATCATGTGTAGTAACAGGTTCTGCTTTATTGTCATGTTCCAGTTCTCTTCCCAAAACTGATTTCTACACAAGAGTCACCATCCAGCTTCCTGTGGTCACTGAATCAAGCGTTACAGGAAGTGAATAAAACAAACCTGTCTGTTTAGAGAGGCCTCTACAGAACTGATGGTCAAAGGGCCGAATGACCATCGTGCTGCCCCTCTAAACATCCACCAACGGGGCAAATCACGAAGCAAATCACACTAATCGTGTGATGACAACCTGCAGTTGCCACATGGAGAGCCCCTATCATTTCATTTTATGTGACTAACAGTCACCAGATGGAGATACTGTATGTGACTAATAGTGTTATTTCCTCAGCGAACCCACAGAAGCTCCCAAATATAACTTCTAGTCTGTCTTCTTCCACTCGCATGAGAAAGGCCTTGTGTGGCTAAAAGCCACACACACACACACACACACACACACACACATCAGCAGATGAATATCTCTTTTTGCACCCAAGTACATGAGAAAGCAGTTCACACACTCACTACCTACATAATGTGTTGCATGCACTTTTATTTATCGTCATCATTAACTTATCAGCTTTTACATTATTAGCTTGTCATTCCTCTGCTTCAGCTTTTATTTACTGTTATCATTCGCTTATCATTCCTGTTTCAGCTTTATCTGCTCTCTCTAGCTGTTGAAATGGAGAAGCTTATTTCTCACGTTCCTCTGTTTTGGAAATGCCTCAGCAGAGCTTCACTGCGTGGCACATTCATCTCCACCTCCAGACAGGAAGTGATGTTAACCACATGCAGCTCCTCTCACACTACAGAGGAAGCTGCCAGTAACGGTCTGCTGAAGGCTACAAAACATTCAAATATTTTATTCTAAATCTTTTTAGATCAACTTAGTCTGTATGTTTGTGTGTGCTTGTGTATGCGTACCCACACATGTGTGTGTGTGTGTGTGTGTGTGTGTGTGTGTGTGTGTGTGTGTGTGTGTTTGTGCTTGTGTACATGTACCTGCATACGTGTATACCGGTGTGTGTGTGTGTGTGTGTGTGTGTTTGTGTGTGTGTTTGTGCTTGTGTACGTGTACCTGCATACGTGTATACCAGTATGTGTGTGTGTGTGTGTGTGTGTGTGTGTGTTTGTGTGTGTGTTTGTGCTTGTGTACGTGTACCTGCATACGTGTATACCAGTATGTGTGTGTGTGTGTGTGTCACAATGGTGCTGTGCAGATCATGATTATTTCTGTCCACTTCCTCTTTGTCACTCAGCCCAAAGTTTCTGTTAGTTTTCACAGAATGAAACTGAGTTGGTGTTGGTGTTCTCAGTGTGAAGTCAAAGGAGGTTACTATTTGTAACCTCATTATTGCGTGAGTTCATGTTCACACAATATGACAAAAGGCCAAATTAAAACTGAGGTTGTGAAATGACCAACACAATTTCCCTGAAACTGCATTGTGCATTGGTATGAGTGTTGTTTGATATACTCCTTTCCCCTTCCTACACAGAACATCTGGGGGGCCGTATGAAACCTGCTGGCGGGCCTGATCTGGCCCCGGGCCTTATGTGTGACACCCCTGGCAAGGTGTCCGGACTTCAGAATGGAGAACCCAAATCCACAACCAGTGAAACAAGGCGTGAATCAATCCAGAACAGTGTCTCAACAACAATAACACTCATGCAGAACTAATCTTTATACACTTACTCCCAGGACACAGAAATCACAATCCAACAAAGACACAAAGCCAACACAGAACCCAAATACACAGACATTGACAGAACAGATAATCAGTGAAAACAGGAGACAGAGACAAAAGAGACCAGGTAAGAACAGAACATGGAGGGAACAAGCAGAGACAAGAAGCAAACACCAAATAAGGAGAACGGTGGAGACAGCACATGACAACGGAGCACATGACCACAAAAACAAAACCCAACAGAAATAAGGAGCAATACCCAACATGGCCAGCAGTGGGCCAGTGGGTTCAAGTCCAAACTGAGACACACACACAGGTAATTTAGAGTGGGCTATTCAAAGTTTTCCAGATATCCAGTTTGATGACTTGTCAGGGTCAGCACATCTCTGCAGTATGATGACATGTCATTTGAAAGTGAATGCAGTGTTGTAGCCGCGGCTCATTCATACACAATGGCCTGAGAAAATCAAGACTGCCACCTAGTGGTGGTGGGGGCGAGGGCAATTAGATGGATCAAGACCTGTTCTTGTGCGGATCATACAGTAAGGTCTCATAATTACATCAGTGGTAGCTGGAATGTCCTCCCAGTTCCTACCAAAGCAAGGGCGCTCCTCTCGTTCTTCAAAAACCTCCTGTAGACCCAACTGTTCTCCTCTCTTAGCACTGCTAACAGCTGGACATGCTTTATCTAGCTCTTACTCACTGCCCTCTTCCCTATCCTGACTATCCCTCTTCTCCCTTCCTTGACTTTGCTTAACCTGTTATTCTATTTCAGTGGTTCTCAAACTGTGGTGCGGGTTCCACTGGTGGTACCGGACTCTCTCTAGTGGTTCTCTCTGGTGTGGATGGATGAGCTCAGTGATATAACTAGGGGCCAGCCCCTTTAGGGCATTACAAACAAACAATGGGACCTTGAATTGGACTCTACAATGAACTGGGAGCCAATGCAAAGAAGCCAGGACTAGAGAAATGTGTTCATGACTCTTTGTAGCAGTCAGCTGTCTTGCAGCTGCATTGTGAACTACGATTTAGTAGAGACTGGGGGAGCCTCATAGAGGAGGAGGTGCAGTTATATAGCCGTGATGTGATAAAGGAGGTGCAGTTATCTAGCCGTGATGTGATAAAGGAGGTGCCGTGATGTCATAAAGGAGGTGCAGTTATATAGCCGTGATGTCATAAAGGAGGTGCAGTTATCTAGCCGTGATACGATAAAGGAGGTGCCGTGATGTCATAAAGGAGGTGCAGTTATATAGCCGTGATGTGATAAAGGAGGTGCAGTTATATAGCCGTGATGTGATAAAGGAGGTGCAGTTATATAGCCGTGATGTCATAAAGGAGGTGCAGTTATCTAGCCGTGATGTCGTGATGCGATAAAGGAGGTGCAGTAATCTAGCCGTGATGTCATAAAGGAGGTGCAGTTATCTAGCCGTGATGTCATAAAGGAGGTGCAGTTATCTAGCCGTGATGCCGTGATGTCATAAAGGAGGTGCAGTTATATAGCCGTGATGTCATAAAGGAGGTGCAGTTATATAGCCGTGATGTGATAAAGGAGGTGCAGTTATATAGCCGTGATGTCATAAAGGAGGTGCAGTTATCTAGCCGTGATGCGATAAAGGAGGTGCCGTGATGTCATATAGGAGGTGCAGTTATCTAGCCGTGATGTCATAAAGGAGGTGCAGTTATCTAGCCATGATGCGATAAAGGTATGCATGACTTTTTCCAGATCACTAAAAGAAAGGGTTTGCATTGTTTTTTCGCAACTGATAAAATCTATTTTTGACAACAGAGCATATTTGTTTATCAAGACAGAGCTCTAAGTCAAGAATAACACAGAGATTTCTGGCATGGGCCCAGACATAAGGGCTGAAGTGATCAAGCTTACTGGCAAGAGTGTGTCTGGATTTGGGAGGGCCCGACATCATAACCCTGTTTTGCTACTGTTCAACTGGAGGAAGTTGTTTGCATCCAGCTTTTAATATCATCTAGACAATTGAGGAGAGGCTGTAGGGAGCCCCGAGATTTTAGTGGAAGATGTAAAATTAAGTCATATTTTCTTATAACGTTACCTAGTGGGGCCATGTAATGACAAAAGAGGAGAAGGGGATGGATGAGGAAAAATGACCACTGATAGCCACTGAGAAAGTTCTGAAAGTCCTGATCACTGAAGTTCAAGTCCTAAAAGATCTGATCACTAAAGTTCAACTTAAAACTATTTTTTGTCTTTCTTGGGGAAAATACAACGCAAAACAGTATGTAGAATGTAAAATATGCAGTTAAGCCTATGCTACACTATTTTAATGCCATTCTTGGAAAGCCAATTGTTTTCTGAGGTCATAAATGATCAGACAAGTGCTCTCTTTGAGCAAGCACTTTCACTAAAGTCAAGTCAACTGTCAGACTCTGTAGAAGACTTATTTGATCACTTTAATGCAAAAATGGCAAACATTATGGATGACATTGCTCCATTACAATTCAAGAAAGTTAAGGACAAACAGAAAGCACCATGGAGGCAAAATCCAGCAGTTAAACTTCTAAAAAGAGAGTGTAGGAAGACTAAAAGAAAATGGCGTAAATACAAACTTCAGATCCACTATGAAATCCATAAAGAGATGCTCCGCACATATAACTCTGAAATATGCAAAGCAAGACAGTCTTTCTTTTCTAACATTATCAATAGAAGTTCAAATAACACTCGTATTCTATTTTCAACTGTTGATAAGTTAACAAATCCCCCCTCACAATTAGCGCCTGAACTTCTCTCAACTAATAAATGCAATGAGTTTTCATCTTTTTTTAAAGGTAAAATTGACAAAATCAGACTCAACATACCTGCTCCATTACAAATTCAACAACCTGAACTTCCAGCAACAAACAGAGGGAAACTAAACTTGATGTCAGAGTTCAGCTTGATAGACTACGAAACACTTGAAAAAAAGGTACAGAATCTCAGCTCTTCCACATGTGTCTTAGACACTCTGCCTATCAATTTCTTCAAAACTGTTTTTCACCTCATAGTGGCGGATGTCCTTCAAATTGTAAATGTATCACTGCTGTCTGGCACTTTTCCTAAGTCACTGAAAACAGCTGTTGTAAAGCCACTTCTCAAGAAGAATAACCTGGATGCCTCCATGCTAAACAATTACAGGCCCATATCCAATCTACCTTTTATTGGCAAAATTATTGAAAAAGTAGTCTTTAATGAATTAACCACCTTCCTAACATCAAATGGGTATTTTGATTACTTTCAGTCTGGTTTTCGGGCAAATCACAGCACTGAACAGTCCCTCCAGGATTTTGCGAGAATGTTTTGAGATTGTTGCGATTTAAAATGCCTGAAGACCAAAATCACACTGATCCTCTTGATGCTTATTAAAAAGGATAAGTAAAGGTAAATAGTAAGGGTTACAGAAAATCAAAGTAGGCCTACTTTATTTGTGTAAATACTTTGACTGGGGTAATTTACTAAGCAGTATAACCTTTCGTAGAACTGTCCAAAAAAGACAGCCCCCTAAAGAGATGGCATCATGTCATATGTTTCAATACATTCATACAGGCTATATTGTAATTCATATTAAGTTCATATCTTTTTAATAATTCATATTCTGTGACTTGCATAATTACTAATAGCCAACTAAGTATCTAGTAATTTCATATTGATTTAAACTATTAGATTACATTTTTTCTTTAATGTTATTACATTGGTGGTGTACGTCTAATTGACTGCCTGCCCCTTTAAGGACGTGAGAGTAGCCTAATTACATTTCTAAGTGGATTGGAACGCTTGCATCTCACTGTGTTCGGCTACGAGTGGAAATAACTTTTTGCATAGTGCATTACGATATGTGGATGGAATTCGGGATGTTTTCTATGTCATTAGTTAAAATAAATGTTAAAAAATAACTCGAATTAAATCATTCTTGGATCACAGAAGAGGTAAATGTCTTGCAATGTTATTATGATTTTGGTAGCACTACACAAACTGAGCCCACAAGCTAGCAAACATGACACGAGCTAAAAGGACATCTCCAGGTGTAAACGTTTGCCAGTGGGTGGCATACTGTAGCCTACTCAAATGTCAGTAAACCAAGTAGGCCTTAATTAACTTACTTTCATAGCCTAGGTAGGTTAGCAACACCAGGTTGAGAAATGCAAGTAAGCAGATCATTAACGTTAGCCTTCTATTTATTGTCATCAAAACTGCAGAGGAGTGAACAAGTTATAGGACAGTCTCTGGTGTCTGCAGAAGTGAATGTGGCATCTGACTCAATATTCTGCGCGAGGGACTGTTGTGGTAGGTGAAATTTCACGGGGAAACCATGATGATCGGTCAAATTTGCGAAAAAGTTGCAGTGTTTGGACAAATTTGCCCCCCACATGGTGACCACGAGCAGTGCGGCAACAATGGCCTCAGCCAACGGCCATCAGTCTCTAGCCACACGACAACCCTCTCAGAAGCACCCCTCCTCCTCCTCCCCCTCCACTCCCCTCATCCCCCCCATTATTACAGCTTCCGCAGTAAGTTATCTTTTAAAAAAACTTCATCCTCGTAAGTCTGTCCACCACCCCCGGCTGACTCAGACACGTGCCTGCCCTACCCCCACCTCCCAGCCTCCCAGTCTCTCCAGCTCTACATCCTGGTGACAGCCAACGACCTAAGCCACCACCACCTCACGCCCTGCCCCTGCCTGACGCCTCTTTGCCTGTGCCTGTTGAGGCGTCCACGACTCTGGCAGCCTTGACAGGGACATCAAGGAGGTGGTCATCCCCCAGCCCCCACACCCACACCCCTTCAATACCAGTGCAACACTCACCTCCATCATCACAGGCTATCGTACCCCCAAAATCACTGGATATTGCACCCCTCCCCCACATGGCGATCACAAACAATGATGTGAAAACGACCTCAGTCAACAGCCATCAGACACACAGATCCCAGATGCACCCCTCCCCCTCCCCCTCCCCTCCCCTTACACCCCCCCCATCATCACAACAGAGCAAGTGACAGTCCAACTAAAGAAGCTGTGCATCAATAAAGCAGCGTGGCCTGACAGACTGTGTCCAAGGCTACTCAAGGCCTTTGCTGCTGAACTGGGGGAGCCACTGAAGCACATCTTCAACTGGAGTCTACGTCTCGGACAAGTTCCAACACTGTGGAAGACATCATGTCTCACCCCCGTCCCCAGAAACCACACCCCAGTGAGCTTAATGACTTCAGGCCTGTCGCTCTAACATCACATGTGATGAAGACACTGGAGCGACTGGTCTTAGGTATGCTCAGACCCCAGGTACGCCATGCACTAGACCCGTTACAGTTTGCATACCAGGAGAAAGTGGGTGTGGACGATGCCATCACTTATCTTCTACACAGGACACATTCTCACCTGGACAAGGGGAAAAGTGCTGTGAGAATCATGTTCTTTGATTTCTTAAGTGCTTTTAACACCATCCAACCCCTCAGACTGGGAGACAAGCTCTTGCAGATGGGTGTGGACGCTCACCTGGTAACCTGGATCACAGACTGAATAACTGTCTCTCTGACACTGTGATCAGCAGCACCGGAGCGCCACAGGGAACTGTGCTCTCTCCAGTCCTGTTCACCCTGTACACATCTGACTTCTGCTACAACACCGAGTCATGCCACATTCAGAAGTTTTCTGATGATACTGCAATTGTGGGGTGTATCAGGGATGAGCAAGAGGAGGAGTACAGGAGCCTGGTGGAGGACTTTGTGCAATGGTGCAAACTCAATCATCTTCAACAGGCTGGTAAGGAAGGCTGGCTCTGTAGTGGGAGCTGAACTGGAGTGCATCACTTCAATAGCTGACAAAAGGACCCTAACAAACTGATCAACATCTTGGACAATGAATGCCATCCACTCTACAGCACTATTAACAAGCAAAAGAGCTTGATCAGCTGGAGACTTCGCTCACTGCCATGCACAACTGAAAGGCTGAGGAAGTCATTTGTCCCCAGGGCCATTGAACTGTTCAATGCTTCACTAAAGGGAAGAGTAGAGATAGACTTCTCTGCTTAGTCTGTCTGCCTCTCCACCCTCTCCATGTTTGAGTACTGACTGCCCACTACTGCTTTACTACTGTTTTACTAATGTCCACAGCCTAATGTTTTTACTACTGTTTTCCTGCTACACTGTTTTTCATGCTATATTAGCACACGTGATCAATGGCTTCTGCTACAATACTTAATGGCTGTAACCCTATTACCTCAACCTGTTCTTGCACTGACTTAGTTTTTTATAGTTTTTTATATTACCTTGTCTACATTATACTTTACTCTCCTATTTGTCCATATTATTTATGCTGGTCTCTAGCCTTATTATTGCACTGTTGGACCTTATTATTGCATTGTTGGACTAATGTTGGACTACTTTTTGCACCTTCACCATGACACTCACTCTCTTGAGCACCTTACCATACACACAGAACAGGACTACTGTTGGACTACTTTTGCACCTTCACCATGACACTCACTCTCTTGAGCACCTCACCATGCACACAGAACTACAGGCCCTGTCACTACAAGCGTCTCATGCTTGATCACCCTCAAGCACACTGGATTTTTTACATCTAATTTATATAGTATATGTAGTATTTAGTTTTGTTAGTTTTTCTTATCTCCTACTGTCTCTATTGTACAGTGGAGTTTGGTTATATGTTTATACTTATACTTATATTTACCATTTCTGCTGTAAGTGCATGTTGTGTGTGATGTCTGTATGCTACTGAGACCCCCTGAATTTCCCCTTGGGGATCAATAAAGTATCTATCTATCTACCTATCTATCATAGTTATAAGCTGGCTAAAATCATATCTACAAGAAAGTAGCTTCTTTGTACCTCAACACCAACGTCCTTGACCTGTGGTGTTCCCCAGGGGTCGATCTTGGGGCCACTATTATTCAACCTCTATATGCTCCCACTTGGACAAATCATCCAAAATAATTTGATTTCATATCATAACTATGCAGATGACACACAAATTTACTTAGCTCTGTCACCAAACTACTATGGTCCTCTTGAATCTATGTGTCAGTGTATAGAACAAATCAACACCTGGATGTCTCAAAATTTTCTTCAGCTGAACAAAGAAAAAACTGAAGTAGGCTAATTATATTTGGTAAAAAGGAGGAAAGACTTAGGGTTGCCACTCTCCTTGACACAAAAGGGTTGAAGGCAAAGGATACAGTTAAAAATCTTGGTGTATTAATTGACAGTGATCTAAATTTCAACAACCACATGGAAGCGATAACTAAATCAGTTTTTTTGCCACCTCAAAAATATTGCCAAACTCAGAGGGCTGATGTCAAAATATGACTTAGAAAAACTCATTCATGCATTTATCTCCAGCAGGGTTGATTACTGCAATGGACTGTTCACAGGCCTTCCTAAAAAGACTATTAAACAGCTTCAGGTGATACAAAATGCAGCAGCTAGGATTCTAACAAATACTAAAAGAACTGACCACATTACTCCAATTCTTAAGTCCTTGCACTAGCTTCCAGTAGTCACAGAATTGACTTTAAAGCAATATTGCTTATTTATAAATCAGTAAATGGAGCAGGACCTAAATACCTGTCAGACATGTTTCAATAGTGCACACCCTCTCGTCCTCTCAGGTCCCAGGTGAAAAACCTGCTAGTAAAACCTACTGTTAGAACTAAACATGGTGAAGCAGCTTTTAGCTGCTATGCGGCTCAGCTGTGGAACCAACTTTCAGATGACATTAAAAAGGCCCCAACTATAGCCAGTTTTAAATCTAGACTTAAGACCAAACTGTTCTCAGATGCTTTCTGCTAACTGTGCCGAGTTACAAATTCTGAATCTGCCTTGATAATTATTCTACCTTGTCTTTTATTACTTTTTTACTACTTTTGCCTTTGTTTTTGCTTACTAATTATTTTTATTTTTAAATGATTTTACCTTGTGTTTTATGTTTTCTTTTTATAATGATCTTTACCTTTTAACTATTCTTTGACTATTTTGCCTTTCTATGCTTTTATTTGTTATTATTGTTTGGTTTTGTTTATGTAAAGCACATTGAATGACCTCTGTGTATGAAATGTGCTATATAAATAAACTTGACTTGACTTGAGGTGGTACTCATTCTGAAAAGTTTGAGCTCTGTTCTATGCTATGCGAGTACTTATTGCTGCATTATGGGTTGCCTCCTGCCAATAACAACCAGAAATGCAATACCAGAGGAATTACAATAGTGGATGGAAAACTGCTGGTATAATGTTGGTTTTGAGATTCCTGAAAAAAAAAACATTGAATCACTTAATCTTTGAGTTCATAAAAACCCTCTTACCAAAAAACCTTGTATGTCTGGCGTTCTTGAGATATCACACTCAAGATGGGTTTGACCTTGACATTTGACTTCATCACTGTCCATACAAATGTTCACACCAAATTTGAAGCATGTACGTCAAGCCGTTCTGAAGTTGACACAAGCATGAAAGCAGGCCTTTGGAAAATGTACTTCAGAGAAAGCCTAATTGTATGCAATGCAATAGGCTACCTGCAAAACAGGGATTTCAGTTGGTGTTGACTGCTCATTCTGCACGCAGATAACAATTAGTCGTTGAATCTATGTTAAATCAACATTACTTTGTCAACGTTAAATCACTGCAACATTGATTCTTCATCACTTTTGCACCCTTCATTAATATTGAAGCAATGTTGAAATTCTAACTACAGATCAACAGGATTTCAATGGTAGCCTATTTCCACTAAAATTAATATTGAAACAATATTGAAATTACAACCAAACTAAAGATCAGTGGTATGGATAATGGATTTTAATGGTATTTCATTCGATTGATATTAAACCTCAGTAAACGACTATTAGCCTAATCTGGCAAAATATTGGGAAATTCATATCCTGCTTTATCTACAGCCAGGATAATTTTGGCTAGGCCTAAGTATGTCTGGTTTAGGCTACACAAGCTTGCATAAATAACCATTGACAACTTATCAGTTAAGCAAGTGCATTTATTCACTCTTCATCTAGAAATTCATGTGTGCTGTGCTTTCCTGCCATCCATTCAGTATAGCACCCATAGCAGTTGCAGTCAGCCTGATCCTCCAGTAGCAGAGTGAAGCGGCAATAGAAACAGAATAGAAGAAGGGGGGGGCAGTTGTTAGATGTAATGTAATGCCTTTATTTGTCCCCCAGTGGGGCAATTAGTTTTGCAGCAGTACGAGCACACAAAATTACAAAAAATACAAAAATACACATAATATAATAAATAACATGGTGCACATCATTGTCATAGGTAAGTAAACTACCTTTTACTCCTAGCGTTTAGAAGGGAGACAGCAGAAGGAACAAATGAGTGTTTGAATCTATTTGTTTTAGCAAATGGGAGTCTGAGCAATGAACCTGATAGTAAATACGTGTAGGGGGCAGCCGTGGCCTACTGGGCTTCGGGCTTGTAACTGAAGGGTTGCCGGTTTGATCCCCGACCAGTAGGAAAAATGTGGGCGGGGGAAGTGGTTGAGCACCACTCTCCTATGCCCACATCCACGGCTGAAGTGCCCTTGAGCAAGGCACCTAACCCCTCACTGCTCTCCTATGCCCACATCCACAGCTGAAGTGCCCTTGAGCAAGGCACCTAACCCCTCACTGCTCTCCTATGCCCACATCCACAGCTGAAGTGCCCTTGAGCAAGGCACCTAACCCCTCACTGCTCTCCCATGCCCACATCCACAGCTGAAGTGCCCTTGAGCAAGGCACCTAACCCCTCACTGCTCTCCTATGCCCACATCCACAGCTGAAGTGCCCTTGAGCAAGGCACCTAACCCCTCACTGCTCTCCCATGCCCACATCCACAGCTGAAGTGCCCTTGAGCAAGGCACCTGACCCCTCACTGCTCTCCCATGCCCACATCCACAGCTGAAGTGCCCTTGAGCAAGGCACCTGACCCCTCACTGCTCTCCCATGCCCACATCCACAGCTGAAGTGCCCTTGAGCAAGGCACCTAACCCCTCACTGCTCCCCGAGCGCCACTGTTGATGCAGGCAGCTCACTGCGCCGGGATTAGTGTGTGCTTCACCTCACTGTGTGTTCACTGTGTGCTGAGTGTATTTGTGACCCTGCAAGGCGAAACCAGTCATTTTGGTCAAATTTACAAAATTAAGTTAATGTCAAACAACAATGTAATTTTGTGTGCATATGTTTGTCATGGTAAAAAAAGTTTTCATTTGTAGCTTATTCGGTACAAAGGTTGTAGTCAAAACCCTTTTTCGGACAGTAGCCAGATTGGATTTGGGGACTTTGAGGGTCCACATATACCCAATCATAAATATATATTTTTTTGTGTTTCCCATAGCCAGAAAACGTGAAATATTTATCAAATTTACATTTGTATCTCATCTGGTTTAAAATATGCAGCCTAATCCCTTTTCAGGTGGCGGCCATATTGGATTTGGCAGCCATCTTGGTCCCAGGGATCACTGGCTCTGGCGCCCTCGCTAAATCATTTCAGTCCCTCAGCTGCATCAAAATTTTGTGCTTGTAGATAAATTGGCGGAAACAATGGGGTGTAAGGCCATATTGGAATTGGAGGATTAAGGGGTCCAGATACTGGGTCATAAATATAAACATTTATATGTGTTTCCCATGATCAATTAAGCTGAAAAAGACATCAAGTTTTTGTATTTGCAGCTCATATAGTACAAAAGTTATAGTCGGAACCCTTTTCGGGCAGTGGCCGTATTGGATTTGGCTGCCATCTTGGCCCCAAAGGTCACTGGCGCCGTAGCTAAATAATTTCAATATAACCTGAGCTACATCTGTGCCAAATTTGGTGCTTGTAGATAAATTGGCGCAAACAATGGGGTATAACTACAGTCAAAACTGCTTTTTTGGACAGGAGGATTATGCGGTCCAGATATACTGGGTCATAAATAAGTAAGTATAAGTATATAAGTATACTCTTTTGATCTCTTGGTCTCTGCATTTATCCCAATCCGTGAATTAGTGAAACAGACACAGCACACAGTGAGTTGAAGCATACACTAATCCCAGTACAATGAGCTGCCTGCACCAACAGCGGCGCTCGGGGAGCAGTGAGGGGTTAGGTGCCTTGCTCAAGGCCACTTCAGCCATGCCTACTGGTCGGGGTTCGAACCGGCAACCCTCCGGTTACAGGTCCGAAGTGCTAACCAGTAGGCCACGGCTGCCCCCTAAATATAAACATTCCTATGTGTTTCCCATGATCAATTACTGTAAGTTAAAAAAGACATCAAGTTTGTATTTGTAGCTCATGTGGTTAATCATATTGGATTTGGCCGCCATCTTGGCCCCGAGGGTCTCTGCCCTAGCTAAAACATTTCAGTATAACTTGAGCTACATCTGTGCGCTTTTAGATGAATTTGCGCGAAATTATCTATTTATGTGCTTAAGGCCACTAATTGGCCTCCAGTGATTGTTGCCCCCACCATGATGTTGTTGCTATTTACGCACGTTCTGGAGCCCAATGCGGTGGCTAGCTTTCTAATATCTATGCCCCCACAGATCTGTTGTCTTTGGTGATGGCGCCCCCACAGATCTGTTGTCTTTGGTGATGGCACCCCCACATGGTGTCTTTGGTGATGGCGCCCCCACAGATCTGTTGTCTTTGGTGATGGCACCCCCACATGGTGTCTTTGGTGATGGCGCCCCCTCATGGTGTCTTTGGTGATGGCGCCCCCTCATGGTAAGTTTGGTGATGGCGCCCCCCTCATGGTGTCTTTGGTGATGGCGCCCCCTCATGGTAAGTTTGGTGATGGCGCCCCCCTCATGGTATCTTTGGTGATGGCACCCCCCTCATGGTAAGTTTGGTGATGGCGCCCCCCTCATGGTATCTTTGGTGATGGCGCCCCCTCATGGTGTCTTTGGTGATGGCGCCCCCTCATGGTAAGTTGCTGAATCTATTCCCTTCCTCCTTCAAATCTGTCTTTACAAAATTATTTGCCATCAGCATTTATCTTCCTCCTCTTAGTGCAGGGCGATATGTAGCAAAACAAGTTGTTTGGAACATTTCATATAGATTTTTGCAAAGTATGATTTTTCACTTCTTCAGACCCTATAGTTTGCAAAACTACCTGTTTCCAAATAATCACCTTTTTAAACATTTTAAATGGATATATGTGAGGTATTATCATTATATACATACATTTTCTAATAAAATTGAATGGCTTAGGTAATAAATATGACCATGGGTGACATGAGATGTCATGATTATCAACCAGTGATGGGTGTAACCACCATTATGCTATTTATTGGCATACCCGGAAAAACACATTGACTGATTAAAAGTTTCCTTCACATAACCTAATAATCATTTGAATTAAAGTAATGTTCTGCAATCACCACAATAGATTAGATTAGATTAGATTCAACTTTATTGTCATTGCAGAGTACAAGTATGAAGACAATGAAATGTGGTTTGCGTCTAACCAGAAGTGCAAAAAAGGAGAAAAGTGCAATGTGATATAGAAAGTATAAACAGGTGGTGCATAGACAGGTCAAGAAATTTAGTGCAGTGTAGACAGTAGTATACAGTTGATTTATATAAGGTAGAGAGGTTTAGAGTAATATAAATATGTGCAGTGCATATTAGCAGTTACCTTATAAGAGCAGAATAAATATGGCTATGTAATGTGAACAATGTATAAACAACATATATTGGGGGGGGGTCTGCCTCCTTGTTGTCCCTGTCAAGGTTGCTATGGTCATGGACACCTCAACAGGCACAGGCAGGCAAGGAGGCATTGGGCGGGGGTGGGGGCTTTGTAGTGTGTTGCCCCCTGCAGGTAACCCCCAGAACCTAGTCAACGTCAGCTGTTTCTCAGACGTAACCCCAGGCCTAGGCAGTTAAGACCCACGATACCCCCTTGAGGTTATTGTAGATAGCAGGGACCTACTGTCGAGCGAAGTCGCACGTCTTCCCTCTGCGGCGCAGATAACCTAATACTCCTATTTTAAATATCCCCTTTGGAAGTTGATCAGGCTTCCGTGGTGGATTTATTGAGATGTTTATGAAATAAGGAGCGACTACGCCTAGGTCTCGAACAGTTGGCTAACGTGCGAAGATGTTTGACCCTAGAATTTATCTAGAGACACAGGTTATAGGCTACTTCTTGCTCAGGTTTTATAAGGATGGAGATTTTATTAGTCCAACTAACCCAAGTCTTAGACAGAGCAGATGAATAACCACAGAAGAAACCAGTTATCTTACCCTCCTGCTGGAATTCATAGAAAAACCAAGAAAAGACACAAATACTGCTTGAAGAATTGGATGCCAAAGTTAAATGAGTTCTTTACTTTTCAGCACTTTGGGGATGTTAACAAAATGCGGCGTAATATCCACTTGCAGGTTACAATGTTGTAGAAAATATAAAAAGAGTAAATCCACAAAATAGGAAAATAGTAAATCCACAAATGGAGAAGAGATTACAATAAAAATGGTAAATCCACAAATGGAGTAAAAGAGAATATAAGGAAAAAAGTAAGTCCTCAAAAAGGGGAAAAAGTCAGCTGATTGTCTTCTGCAGTCACTCTCTGTCGGAGTAGCAGGTCTGATATCTGCAACAGGTTCCACGGAGTTTCGGTCCGCGACTCAGCCTGGCATGACGTCCAACACTTTGCTTATCAACGAATTTCGGAGGACGAATTCTAACAACCGCACGCGACATCATAAAGCAAAAACCCAACGAGTTGAAGGAAGGAAAAAAGAAGAAGCAGCCCCGATCATTTGGTTCGACCCCTATTTATACTAGGTGGACTTGACCTCCCCCACACATTCCTGAGACAAATCAATCCTATTTTCCCACGACAGTTTAGAACCTTCTAGAAGTTCCCACGATGGCTGGGAATATTCTCACGTTAGCTGGGAAAATTCTCACGATAGCTAATACATTCTAGAAGTCACTGATCTTAACCAACAATTTAAGATGACACGCATTAACATACAGTACTTCTCCGGGTTACATTTCGGAGATGATACATTACATTCAGGTTTACAGATAGTTTCCAGAGGTTACACAAACAGTTTACATTCAATGGCAATTATAACCATGTGACACATTACACTTAGCAACATACACTTTTACAGTCATCATGAGAGATCGGTTACATTCTTACAGGTTACAAACACTTATGGCATTAACTCTTCACACAATGCAATCTGAATACATTCATTTAAACAGTTTAAGGCACTTTACCCATTTCACAGTTTGAGACATACAATTCTTTACATGCATAATTCCCTAGACTTTACAAGGTCAGGCTACTAAAATACTTGTAATGATACATTTCATTCATCGCACTTTATTATTTATTATGAGGTCATTGTTTGCAGTTATGGTTCATTTTCCATTCTTTTATTCACATTCAATAATCATCAACTATTTCTGAGGTCAGGGTGATCTGGTTTAGTAATCCTGCACATTGTTCAACATCTGCTTCAACACATTCATTCACTTCCACGCTTTCAGGTGAACTTAATTCAAGAGTAGGTTGCAAGGTCATTGGTTTAACATTACGATTCAATTCCTGGTCAGTTTCTTTCCTAATTTGTCTAATCATATTTTCTAGATCAGAGAGATTACCTTGATAGCTAGCGCTGAATCTAGCCTTTCTGCGTTTTCGCCTTGTAAGACGTATTGATTTTGTGCTATCGCTCTGGGGTCCATACGGTTGGTGTTCTGGCAACACATCAGTAGGTTGGTTGTCACCAGGATGCAGAGCTAGAGTTCAGCTGCAGGAAAGCTTCCTCTGAACCTGCTGTGCGCCTTATGCAAGCATCACTTGCCCTGGATGGCCTCAATGGAGGGGAGTGAGGAACTGGTGATGCATTGGGCAGTGTTCACCACCCTTTGCAGTGCTTTTCGGTCGTTGGCAGAGCAGTTGCCATACCAAACTGTGACACAGTTGGTAAGGATACGCTTGATGGTGCAGGGGTAGAAGTTCACTAGAATCTGAGGAGGCGGTGGACCTTCTTTAGCCTCCTCAGATAGAAGAGATGCTGGTAAGCCTTCTTGATCAGGGTGGAGGTGTTGAGGGTCCAAGAGAGGTCCTCAGAGATGTGGACACTCAGAAATCTGGACACTCAGAAATCTGAAGCTGGTGATACACTCCACTTCAGTCCCATTGATGAGAATGGGTGTGTGTGCTAGCTTTAGACTTCCTGAAGTCCACAATGAGCTCTTTTGTCTTCAATAATTCTGTTAACAGGACTTGCAGGAAATTGTGGGAACATATGAATTTGTTGATTATATGCAAGCCTAATGCTGCCCACTACAGCTAAGTCTGCCTTCATCCATGAATTGTGACTGGTTTCAGAAACAGCATCATCTGAACAATCTATAGAGAGTAGCTCAGTGCAATTAACACACACATTGGATGGCATCTTGATAGATGACATGGCTGTTGTGCAGGAGATGGTTGTCAGGAAAAGTGACATAAACTGTTGCTAAGATCTGGCAGAATGCTTCTTTGAAAATGTTGAAAGTAAGGCACGAGGCTACAATGACATATAGGCTACTTATTATTTAACAACTATACCATCACAAACTCCATGAAAGACAGGACGAGACAGGTCCATACAATGGGAAAAGCATGATGATAAGGGATACAAAATACAAGACTATACCAATCAAAGACTTTAAAGCTTTCCTGGGATCAAAGGAAACCAAAGCCAACCTCGTCCTCTACCTTGCTCATAAAGCTGTTGAACTATGTAAACTGCCAGTCACAGATCACACACACAAAGGTGGCAGTAGCAGTAAATAATTTGGGCAAAACCCCACATATCTACACGTCTTGTCTTCACAGGGTACCAGACATCAACAAAGACAGTCTCATTATCATGGGCACTGGAGAGCGTCGACATCGAAAAGATACATCTCGGAGATCTTGACGTACCCTAGCGGCAGCAAATGTAATTTGCAGCCAGGGTAGTCTAGCAACTCTCCGTTGGCTTGTGAGGTGGAAAAAACAAACTTCGGTCCGGCCAATCACATCGTGCATAGAGTCGGTGGACCTATCGGGTATTCTATTGTATCCTATCCTATCAGGAAAATGATGGACAACCGTTTGTCCCGCCATTTACTGTTTCTCCCGTGGGAAAGGAAAGGTTTCTGTTTCAAGTCAATCAAGTCATGATGATGTCATTAACACACTTGTAGGCTTGTAGTAGGTCCTCATCCATCTCCAGACGTGTTAGCTGGATGTGAAAAATTTGTGTGTCAGCTCCTCAAAACATGGTTTTCAAACAGCTAAAGCCCTTCGGTGGAACTCGGGAACTAGGGAAATCCCATCCCTATGATTGCCCTACCATCGCCTATTGCTGTCCCCATGCTCGGTTTCCTGCCCGCGCAGCCTAGAGACCCACTACTTGCCCGATGAGAACTCCTAATCCCTATGGACAATTCATCCCCTACACTGGACTATTTGAACAACACTAAATAGGATTCATGCATTATCATACAGGTAATGTAACCATCTAACCACTTTGTAACATATACCTCAGGTGGCTCTAAATACCATGTTATTCTCTGTATATAGACCATACTGTCCTGTAACTGACCACAGGCAGATGGGTCAGGCCCTTGAGTAGTGGGTCTGAGTGCTTGAGGTTTCATCCTACAGTATATGTTTCTCCAATTCTTGGGAGTTTTTCCTCGCCCCTGTTACTAATGGGCTCTGTCTGAATGTTTAACACTCTGTAAAGCGCCATGAGACATGGGTAATGTTTTGAGGCTCTATAAGTGAAATTAAGTTGAAATTGAAATTCTGAGAGCACACAGGCAAGCAAATGTTTGGGCACAAGATACAGTGCCTGCTGCAAAGATTCTTGACTCACTATTACTGGGATGGAGGCAAATTGTTGATGGGCAATGGGCTCCTGTTTTGTCAAAACTTCCACCAGCACCAGAGGCTGTTGTGGAGCTTGTGAAGTGCTGTTGTCTTGCCAGCCAATGCAGTAGAAAGTGTTCTTGCAAGAGTAACAACTGACCATTCACACAACTTTGCAGGTGTGAAGGCTCTGAGATGTGCACCAATATTAAAAAGACAGTGACAGTGGTGAGGATAAATACTTGAGTGACAATGACAATGTTTTGTTGAACTCTTCAATAATGAAACAAGATGCAGATTTTAAAACAATTTTCTTTTTTTTTTTTTTTTTTTTCTCTAAATTTCTTGGCAAATGATGCAATACATCTTTTGTAAATAGTCTTTATCTCACTTGTCTACCTTATTATGTGTATATTTTTAAAAAAATTGACCACTTTAAGCCTTTATATTATTTTTCCGCATATTTTGTCTGCCATCTTGAATTTTGGCACTGAAAATGAAGAAAACAATTGGAAACAGGTTGTTTTGTATTCAATGGGGTCCTAGCAAGTAGAAAATCACCAGTTGCAAAAATCTATATGAACTGTTCCTAAAATTACATGATTCCCCATACTTTCTACTGTTTACTGTTTTGTTTGTCTTTGTTTTCTATCTCTCTATGTCCATGTGTGTGTGTGTGTTTTATTTATTTGTTTTATGTTTAGTGCTTCAAATTCAGAGATTGTGATTTTGCAAAAAAGAGGTAGTTTCTAGGAGTAGATTCTAAGAACTGCAAACATTCCCTACAGTGAGAATGGTCCTAACAGATGTGTGTGTGTGTGTGTGTGTGTGTGCGCGTTGGGGGAGGGGTCTTAGTGTGTGTGTGTCTGAGTACTATGTGTGTTTCTGTGGATGAGGACAAAGTACAACACCATAAAGTCATTGAAAGCCTCACCACACCTTCGACAGGTACACCCTGCCATCACCACACCTGACTGACCAGGAGAGCAGAGGACCGATCACCACACCTGACTGACCAGGAGAGCAGAGGACCGAGCTGCTAGAACAGGTATGTTATGTTCTCTTTCATGGTATTACAAGAACAAGAGCTCAAAGCCTTCAATACACGTGAATGAATATGAGTCGAGCTTCCATGCAGTTAACTGTGCGTACACACCGCCGCCAACTTGAGCTTCCAAAGATTCAGGCCACGTCAGAGCGTCTAAAGCATCCAAAGCTTCCCTGGACTTTTTTGACAAGCGTCCTCGACAGGGCGACCAGAGCTTCTTTGGAAGCTCAAGTCGGTGGTGGTGTGTACGTACAGTAACGCATCTCTGCTCTGGTATAGGAATGTTACCCATGCAGTTAACCCATCTCTGCTGTGGTAGTACCCATGCAGTTAACCCAGCTCTGCTGTGGTAGTACCCATGCAGGTAAGTTAACCCAGTTTGCTGTGGTAGTACCCATGCAGTTAACCCAGCTCTGCTGTGGTAGTACCCATGTAGTTAACCCATCTGCTGTTACCCACAGAGCTTAACACTCTCAGATCTTGTGCTGGAATTCAGCCCTAAAACTGAATGGAAGCCCATTGGTCCCACTGTAAAAACATAACAGCTATTCTTACTTACTTACTACATGTTTAGTAAGGATAACTCAGTTTTTGTCTTTTGATGAGATCACTTTTATCTTGTGTTGAGATTACACTTGCCTAAAATGAGAGTTTAATGTTGCGGTGGAAAAGTAAACATGGTCAAATCAAGTAAACTATACTTCAGTTTTTGACTCTGAAGTCAGTTAGTTAACCGTAGCTAACTTGTTAGTTAGCCTTAGCTAACGTTTTAGTTAACCTTAGCTAACTTGTTAGTTAACCGTAGCTAACTTGTTAGTTAACCTTACTTTTAAATAGCATGCAAACCATATGTCTTGAAATTACAACAATTTTGGAATAATTACAAGTTTTGCAAACAAATGCTTACATAGTGCTCAAAATATAATTACACTTCTGTGGAAGTGTGGTCCCTATACAGACAAACGGCAAACTTTGCAAGTGTACAGAGAGGATATAACAAGACCTGTAGCTGTAGGAAGCAAATTGCCTGGCTTCGTGTTCCGGTAGCGTCAAATCAGTCGGCCCATTCGATCTTGCAGTGCTAAACCAATCTGGCTGAATCTTACAATACCTTACGTTCACAAACGAGTTACTAGGAGTGCTGCTTGGGTGTTGAGATGTATATGCCTCTGGTGCTCTTCAGCTTGGAGATCCAAAATGTTTCTGAAATAAACAGTAATTCTGAGGCACTCACAAGGAATATAAATTTAAAAAAGGCTTTATTTTAAACTTGGCTATCCATTAAAAAACCTGCCAACATGTTTCGGACTCTGTGGCCTTCTTCAGGGCAAATGTGGCAAATTTCGGATACCTTACGTTCAGCCAGATCTACATAAAGAAGGAAGAATTTGACTACAGAGACTAGAGTTATCAGATTCACCCAGACTGTCCAATCAGATTCGCACAGTGTCCAATCAGATTCTCACAGTGTCCAATCAGATTTGCACAGCGTCCAGTCTAACAGCATCTGGGAAGAGGCTGCCCCCCGCCCCCCCCGGTGGTGCAATATTCCGTACACAGCGGAACATTCTGCCTGATGGGAGGGGGCCCGTATGCAGTGTAAAGCTGCATCCCCCACCTGGTGGTGCAATATTCCGTATGCAGCGTAAAGTTCTCCCACCTGGTGGTGCAATATTCCGTATGCAGCGGAACGTCCTGCTGGTCTGTCGGTGGTGCAATATTCCGTACAGTAAGCTAGACTTGGGCTAGGCATGGGGGCAGTGAGCTAGACTTGGGCTAGGTTTGGGGGCGGTGAAATATACTTCAATGTGGTTATGGTTATGGGATTTGGCAGATGCGTTTGAAACAATACATTTGTAGGGCAGGTGATGTACTAATGTGTACTCTATGTGTCCAGACCTGGTGTTAGCTATGCTAAACTACATCAGGCTGTTAGTAGATGACAGTGCTCCAAGCAATGTGTGGTATGTACTGTAAGTTAAGCTACCTGAGAGCTAGGGTTGCTAGCCATATTGATGACCTTAGGTTTACCATTTCTCAATGTTATTTTTTGCTACCTCACCGCTGGGTCACCCATTACCCCTGACACGTCTAAAGTTCAGCCATCCTCTGAGGAACCAAACGATGGAGTAGACACTTTCCTCTGAGGAACCAAACGGTGGAGTAGACGCTCTACCATCCTCTGAGGAACCAAACGGTGGAGTAGACGCTCTACCATCCTCCGAGGAACCAAATGATGGAGTAGACGCTCTACCATCCTCTGAGGAACCAAACGGTGGAGTAGACGCTCTACCATCTGCTGTTGTGGTGACAGTGTGCAGGATATGGCCACACAGGAGGAAGCAGGTGAGACCCAGACGAACCAAAGGCCTCTCTGGCATCATTAGGGCAGAAATAACCAAGAACAGTTTTATGGTTCACTGTGTAAAGTTGTGGGACGGTGGTAGCGTAGTGGCAAAGTAGCTGGGCTAGCATGCAGTAGTCTGACAAGTTGTGGGTTCAATTCCTGGCTACCACCATTGTGCCCTTGAGCAAGACACTTAACCTTTCCTGGATAGTGCGCAGACCTTCTCAATTAGAATTGAGACTGGGTCTGGAATTCCAACAGAGATGTAACTAGCAGTGAAATTAAACTTAAATTGGTGCATTAAACAAATATTTTAAATGCAGTAGTTTACTCGATTCCAAAGAAATACGCATCCATGGCGGATTAGCGACTATTTTCGTGCCTGGGTTTTAGGGACATTGGAAATGGGCTTCAATAGCCTCTTGGTCAGACGGACCTGTAGGGCAAATCCCAAATTTGCCAAAGGTTCGTATGGGTATTCCTAGGCTACGCTTAAAGGAGAAATTCAGCGGGTTTGCACATAGATCTATGATTCTTGAGGTCAGGTAATTACAGCGCTACACTCTGTGGGCATGTATGGACATGCCCCCAGAGTGTAGAGTTGTAGCTGCCTGGCAGCGTTAGCTGCTAGCTGTAGCAACTCGAGCTAGGTAAAACTGATTGTTTTCTGTTTTTTATTTTGTACCAACAGTACTCAGTGACCTCGAGAATCATAGATCTACAAGAATCGTAGATCTACAAGAATCATAGATCTATTTCCTTGCTAAAGGATTTCTCCTTTAACCCTGAGTTGCTCTGGGGACAATGGCCTTCTAATATAATTGACATATAAAGTGTCTGCTAAATGAATACATGTAAAATATGGCTGCTTAAAAATAAAAGTCCTGCCATGTATTTGTTCTACCTGTGCAGATTTTACTTATTAGCCAATCTACCTGGCTGAGGAGTTCTGCTTATTAGAATCTGATGACTTTGTGAATCGTTGGAACAAATGTGTACACCTCTGCCAAGATGTGCATGCGTTTATGGCTTCTCCTGTCTGTCTCTGAGCAGCGCCCCCTGGTGGGGCTTTAGGGGAGGATGTCTCTCCTGAAGCTGTGAAGGTCAGCATCTCGGCTGAGGGAGGAAGTCATGTCTTGGCTCCAATTGTGTCACACAGTACAGTTGAGGGAGGCATCCACATCCAACACCATTATCATGGTAAGTAATCATCCACATCCACCACCATTATCATGGTACGTAATCAGGGAATCTGCTGATGTCCTGGTTTTATGTTGCCTCAGCAGCTTAGCCGTGGATGCTGACCCATGTCAGTGCTAGCTTTGGATACTGACCCATGTCAGTGCTAGATTTGGATGCTGACCCATGTCAGTGCTAGCTTTGGAAATAGCACAGATTATAAATGTAGCATGTGGACCTGGATGGTTTCCAGATAAACTACACGTAACTACACCTATATAACTACAAATATGCTTTAACCCTGAAGAGTGTGTGTTTTATGTGTTCCTAAAGAATGTGTATTACATATGTTTCCATAACTACAAAATGTGTGTGTTACCGTGGAGACTGAATGTCCCATAGACAGTAAAGGAAATGGACACAGCCACCCAATAGGACTTCAATAGAGACAAGTGAGGTCAACGTGAACCCCACAGCCAGGGGAAGCCTTATCGTACTGCACATGTGTGAACCCCACAGCCAGGGGAAGCCTTATCGTACTGCACATGTGTGAACCCCATTGCCAGGGATAACACATTTGAGGGATAACACGTGACGTTAAGCAACGGACTGAAACACAGTGATTTCTGGAAGTCGCGCTAAAGAAAAACTGATAACGCGCAGAGTGATACGAGTTCAAGTGCAGCTTTTGGTGATTTGTTCCAACATAGTGCCAACCCAACAAAACATCACTTCATTGTGTTTTTCCTCCATGCTTTCCTAAATAGCTTACCTGTGGACTTTCCCTAAGACTGCCTTCAAGTTTGTTATCAAGAGAATATGGTTACTTCTCTGATGTGTGACTGAAAGTCGCATGCTCATGACATCATTGATTTCAAAAAAGTTTATTACAGAGCAGTAAAGTGATATATGAGGTTATGTCGCCAGTCACACAATGTTGTAATTCTTTGGAAATATAAATGGTCTATATGAAGGCTTAAAACGCTTCAGATGTAAAGTTATTCACTGTTAAAGTGACACCAAAATGAATGGGGGTCAATGGAATGCTAACTCCAGATGAAGCCTTATTAGCCTCCGAGCCTCTCGTAGGGGGGACGCTTTCCGAACGTTCCCTTACCCCCATGGAATGTCCAAACTGAAGCAGCTCCTCTAACCCTCTGCAGGTGCTGGGGATTCAGCTGCAGCCAAACCAACACAGGAAGCAGGTCAGTGGCCGGATGAATAAACTTATCTGCCAATGGATTAAGAAAGTGTATCTTAAATCACATCTTAAATTAAGGTTCATTTTATTAACCCATTGGCAGATAAATGTACTTGTTTTTTATGTCTTAATTTAAGAAGGTTTTGACTTATTTTATGTCAAATAATATTACAAGAAAGCTCAAAGAATGTATCTTTTAATTAAAAACAATACTTACTAGATTTCTTATCTTAATATAAGATTATAACACTTGGTAAGATATCACATTTTGCGGTGAGCTCGCTTCCCCTGTAGGGGAATCTTCTCATCTCCACCAGCTAAACCCCACCCTTCCCCATCTCCAAACCCCACCCTTCCACATCTCCACCAGCCAAACCCCACACTTCTGTAGCTCTGGCCAGGCAAGAAGAGCACATTTCCCACACAGGGAGAGCAAATGCCCAGGGCTGTAATTGGGCTGGAATTTCCTTCTTCTCTCCAGTTCTACATAGCGCTTCCATGCAAAGCGCCAGGGGCAGCCGTGGCCTACTGGTTAGTGTTTCGGACTTGTAACCAGAGGGTTGCCTGTTTCAGAGTCCTGCACGGGTCCAATTTTTTAAATCCGCACCCACCCGTACCCGTCATGTTTAAAACCGCATCCGACCCGTTTTCCGACACCAGAGCTAGTTAAAATCCGTACCCGACCCGACCCGCATTAAATAAAACTGACACCCGACCCGTACCCGAGTTTAACAGACACGTTTAAGCAACTAATAACACAACCATTAACATTGCAGATCCAACTTCAGCTGAAGTTGACAGGCATATCCTACATGATGTATTGTGGTAGCCTGCGCTACTTTTCAACACCCGAGTGATAACATTTGACCACTTTTCAAGCAGATGCGTCTACAAGGCTATCGCCACGCAAATGCCTAATTTAGAATTCAAACACGGCCTTGCACACACAACTTATTAACAGCAGTAGTAGGCTAGCCTACATTAAATGAAAGAATGATTCGGTCATAACCTACACCGGATTATGCATTAGCCTGTGAAACTTTATGGAAATATGCATAAGATGTGTGACACTATAGGAGAAATCTCGCTCGCTTGCAGGGATGTCAATCTCACAATCTAGGCAATATTGGGAATTAAGCGAGCATGCTCTCTCCACCATAACATGTCAAAAGAGTCATCTTTAGGCGTTTTTAATCAATGTGCAGCCACTTTGTTCTGAAAGACTGCAGGCAGATCCCGCGCATGTGATTTTTAAAAGTGAAAGTATAGGAGCCTGTTTTGGGAAGGCACATACATTTCAAATGCTTTTATCAACTTGAATTGCAGGCATATTATTTAGGATGTGTTACTATGTAGAAAATATTGTTACGTATGCACGTGATGTTTATGAAAGGCCAATTCCGACTTAGACCCGTGTCACCCCCGTGTCCGACCCGACCCGACCCGACCCGCATCCGACACAGTAGAATATTTTTCACCCGTTTCATCAAAATGTGCGGGTCACCCATCGGGTACCCGCGGGTACCCGAACCCGTGCAGGACTCTGGCCTGTTTGAACCCCCGACAAGTAGGAAGCGGCTGAAGTGTCCTTGAGCAAGGCACCTAACCCCTCACTGCTCCCCGAGCGCCGCTGTTGTAGCAGGCAGCTCACTGTGTTGGGATTAGTGTGTGCTTCACCTCACTGCGTGTTCACTGTGTGCTGAGTGTGTTTCACAAATTTACAGATTGGGATAAATGCAGAGACCACATTTCCCTCACGGGATCAACAGAGGATATATACTTATATTTATTTATACCATAGATGCCCTGCCTCGCCAGTAGATGGTCTATTGCTCATGAAACTTCACACATGCGATCTTCACGACCATCAGTGGACAATCATAGAGTTTTGTACAAAAGTACAAAATGTACTGATGTGAAATATCCACATCAGAAGATGAAGTACCAGATCTAGCTGTAGGAGATCCAGAGATCAGAAAAGCTCAAGCACTGCAGACGTCTGCACTACAGACATCAGAACCAATCAGCATTGCAGACCGTCCATCCAAGTTCTCACAATGGTCCCGAGTCATCAAAGCTGTGGCCCACCTTGTGCGAAAATCAAGTCAAATGCCCCACAGTGAGTGAGCAGAAAAGTGCTGAATGTGTCATAATCAGAGATTTGCAAAATCAAGCATATGAAAAGGAGATCAAAAGGTTAAAGAAGGGAAATCAATTAAAAAAAACAAAACAAATAACTATCATCTTGACATGTGTATAGACATGGACGACATCCTGAAGGTGGGAGGAAGACTACACCATTCATCCCTCACAGACTCACTTAAGCACCCCATTGTCATTCCCAAAGAGCATCATGTGACCAAGTTGCTTTACTGCAAATGAAATCAGATCCGATGGATATTGGATCCGCGGTATGAGCTGAGCAGTGTGTGATCTGTCACAGACTCAGGAGACCTCCAGAGGGCCAAAGGATGAGTGACTTACCTGCAGAACGCATAGTTAACAGTAGACCCCACACTGTGGACAATTTACTCAGTCCCGACAGCCTGGAACCCCTCAGCCCCAATCATCTCATCCAAATGAAGCCCAGCCCAGCCCTGCCTCTGCCTGGTATGTTCCCCAGAGAAGACCTGTACGGAGCAGAGAGAGCACTCACTTATTGTGGTATGGACTGCTTTGGTCCCTTCGTCACTACAGAGGGAAGGAAACAGCACAGACGATATGGCCTGCTACTTACCTGCTTTTGCTCACGAGCCATCCACCTGGAGGTGCTGGAGGGAGTTGTCCACTGATGCCTTCATAAACAGCTTACGATGCTTCATCGCTATCAGAGGTGCTGTCCGTCAAATCCAGTGTGATCAAGGCACAAATTTTGTTGGCGCCAAGAAGGAATTCAAGGCAGCTCTGCAAGAGCTTGATACTAACAGACTAAGTTCATGCTAATTTATGAGTATTGATGTTATATACTAACTGTATGTTTGCACTGCTATATATGTGAATCATGAATCACATATGGAGAATGAAGGAGCACAGAACCATGAATCAGCAGCCACATGTTTGTGTTGTGTGTTACAGTGTGTTAAACAGCAGTCTGTCAGAGGAGAGTGTGCAGCAGGTCCTCAGTGCCCTCTCCAGGCAGAAGTCTGTGGGTGCAGTTCAGATCTCAGTGAAGACCATCACCATCACCACTGCCGAGAGGTTATTGCAGCTCTACAAGACCACACCTATCACAGAGTCTGTGGGGTAAGAAACACTTTGCAGGTCCCGTCTCATTAGGTACAGTAGATTGACCTCCATGTACTTTAAAGAAGAAAGTGTTTAGCCTTCAGCTGGTCTCAAGAGAGTAGGTTTTTATGGAGCTAAATTTCTCTCAAAAATATATTGTTGTTATATTGATTTTTACAAATATAGATGTGCATTTGTAAATGAAATGCCATTTGTAAAACCGAAAATTTCATTTGTGAAATGTGATTCTGCATTTGTGGATCACCAGCACACGCATTCTTCACTTTCCAAAGTTACGTGTTTTTGAGATGTTCTTCGCATGAAAGTTGCACAAATCCACACGTAAAAAAAAAATCATATTTGTAACTTGTTAATTGGTTTTCATAATTGTAGATGTGTAATATTAGTGGATCCCCCTCTGCGCATATACAAATATTATTGAAACAAATTTAGCTCCATAGGATTTCAAGGTTAAATCTGTATGAAATACCATCAGTGGGGTATACTACGAAGCATGTTAGACATATCTAGGCTATGTAGACATATCGAGGCTTCACAAAGCCTTGACTCAGGGTATACGTTAAGTGATACTACGATAGCAGTTATGTGATATATTTGTCAAACTAGGCTTTCAGCTCAGATCTGTGCGCGTTCTCGGTGTTGGGATGACTTTGGCCAATCGAGAAACGTGGAGACGCACAAGACCGCCTCTATTTAAAAACAATTACTTCTGCATTCATGAGTGATAGCTTAATCTACACTGCGGTCATTTTTTGTGTCTAACCTATAACATCAAATAAATAAATTGTCATCAGTTGTTGTATGGTATGCACGTCCATAGTGGGATATTTGCACGCACAGCACTATTAAAATGCATTCGAGATCCAAAATGTTAGTAGAGGCGGAGCTCCACCTGTAAGATATATGACAGAATCCTACATGTGAGATAACTTTGTTTTTAAGACAATTGATTGGTCAGTGGGCGGTAGATTACATGATTTGAGCTATAACTTAGCACATAACCTCCTCCCGACCAGGTTTGGTTGACAGCATAAGATACCATGGTGATATAGCGACACTAAAACAGATCCACTTTTGTGTCACAGCATACCCTGGCTTAGAGCGCAACTTACCTCGCTAACCCACTAATCGAGATTCGTAGTACACCCCACAGGTCCTGTACTGCTGGTGTTTGTTTTGGGGTGAGGGGTGCTGCCCCTACCTCTCATCACACACAGTAAACTAATAAAATCGACTAATCAATCACTTATTATATACTGTAGAGGGACATCGATGGGTGTTTTGGTTTCAAAATAAATGGTTTGCCTCTTCCATCATCCCCTCCCTACAGTTTTGTTTACATATTGTTTGTTTATAATCCATAAACTCTCTCAGACAAACTGGACACTGAATAAGAATGAAGGTGGTGAATGTCAGTGCTGTGTATATGGTTCCTGTGTGCTTTGGGGATGGTTCAGCGTAGCTGTGCTTTGGGGATGGTTCAGCGTAGCTGTGCTTTGGGGATGGTTCAGCGTAGCTGTGCTTTGGGGATGGTTCAGCTTAGCTGTGCTTTGGGGATGGTTCAGCTTAACTGTGCTTTGCTTGTCTCAGTTTACTGGCTGGCAGGCTGTGCTTACCTGAGCTGTGCTGACAGCTGAGGAGTCTCTCCACTCCTCACTCACACATTAGCTCACAAGATCTGACACACTGTGCATTTGGATCTTCTGTGCTGTGCTTCACCTAACTCACTGTTCTGATTGGCAGGGTGCGCCTACTGGAGGGGGCTGATCGAGCTGAGAGTCTCTGTTCTGGTCTTGAGATAGAAAGAATGGGGGAAGATGTCTGGTGTGTCTGGTGTGAACGCCTCTTCAATCTCAAATTGGAGAGCGCGCTGTTCGGTCAGGTTAAGCAGCCATAGCCAGTGTGGCCACGAAAAAGAGAAGATGCCCTTTTAATAGCGAATGGACCGCAACATGCTCTTGGTTAAGACCTGTAAATGGAAACGCAGAGAGAGCTATTTGCATTTTAAGCAAAAACAGTTTTTCTGTGGGGCGAATACAATGTGAAGTGACATGGTGTGAGTCCCACAGAAATCAAGAAACATGCAAATCAGTGCAATCGTTTTTCAATAAACCATGACCCACAGGCTGACAAAGTTTTAGCAGCAAAAGTGACAAGCATCTATCAAGCCGTACATCACACACATTCATATTGCTCTAACAAGTTAGCCGGGGCCCCAGACATTTTTGCTTTCTTTTTTTATCCCAGATAGCCATTCTTATCAAAAAGATTTTGGTTTACCTTATTTGCACTGAAATAGTTCAACTTTCTATAGCCAAGCCCTAAATATTTTGCTGTTTTAGGCTAGGCCTTATATATTGTTGAACTTAAATAGGCTAGGCCTAATATTTTTGAGGCTTGTATGTTAAGGTGAATTTGACTGGGAGCATTCTTTTAGTTGCATAATTTGATAGTCCCAGTTAAATAATTTGATAGTCCCAGTTAAATAATTTGATACGTCCCAATAAAGACAAGATGTTGCAAAATTAGTGTTCTTTAGGCCTAGTCCTATGCCTTAAGCTGTAGAAACTGGGTTATATTTTGGGTCAGGTAGTGTCTCAATCTTTTGGTCGGTGGGTTTAAAAAATGTTTCTTGGTATATTAGATAGACAATATATCTTAAGTTTAAAGTTATTACATCTGTCCCACCCCTGCTGAAAAAAACAGCCTGACCAGCAAAAGGTGGTTTGCTGGTTGACCAGCTTGTTGACCAGCTTGTTTGACCACCCTATGATGGTTGACCAGTTAGACCAGCAAATCTCTTGCGAACACATACCTTCAGCTGGTTTACCCACCTAACGATGGTAATTCAGCTGGTTTTGCTTGTCGTACCACCTCAAGCTGTTCATTTTAGCTGGTGTTGCTGGTCTACACTGCTGGTTTAACTGATCATACCAGCTTATGTTGGTCAAACCAGCATGACCATCTTACACCAACAATGTCAAGCTTGGCAGGCTGGTCACCAGCATGACCATCTTGCACCAGCTGTAGCCCACACAACAGGCTGGTCAAACCAGCATGACCAGCTTCCTCAGATGGTCACGCCAGCATATCCAGATGGTGGCCCAACCAGCTACACCAGCAAAGACCAGCTAAAACCAGCTACCAGCATAAGCTGCTTTCTAGCTGTTTTTTTCAGCAGGGACATTTTGTCTGACTGGAGGTGGTCACCCTATTAAGCTCTCCTCATAATTCTGTCTCTCTCTCTCTCTTTCTCTCTCCCTCTCTCCCTTTCTTCTGTCTCTGTTCCTGTCTGTTTTTGGCCTGTCTGCTCATGAGGACATGCTCGCCTCTAGCAGTGACCACACACACACATACACACAGACACATACACAAAATCATACACACACAGGCATTCATGCCTGCACACAGACACACGCACAATCACACACATTTATATCCACACATAGCCTACTTATATGCAGGACCACACACACAGAAATACTGACAAAAACAACACACACAGACACGCAGGCAGTACACGCAGAGAGAGAGGAGGCTCCATATTGGAGCTCCCATCTTTCCGAAGAGACATATAACAGTGCAGTCCATAATGTCAACGCTATTGCACTGCGCGTGTGTGTAAAGGCCGAGTTGTTGCTTTAACCTGTTGCAGTCTGAAGTGAAGGACTATCGGCGACCCACCCCGTGGCCACAATTGGCCTAATTCGGTTCAGGGATAGACGTGATCCTCGACGCCATTGGACCGACGTCATGTCCATCTTATTAAACGGCGCGAGTTCTCCGCCTACAGCCGTGCCCTCGCAACTGCTGTACGAAGCAACAGACCGGCACGCAGTCCAGGACAAGGGGGAGGTGATTACTGTACGGCAGGATTCAGCGCGCGGACGGGCGGAGCGGGAAAAGCGTATATTTACGGACAGCTGACTGAAGTAGACTGTAAGCTAGTCAAAACATGTCGAACACCAGGAAACTGTTCGAGAACCTCTCGGGGGCCGGGAAGTCCATCGCTGTGCTGACCAGCGGAGGAGATGCGCAAGGTAGGCGCGGCCTCGTTTCACTGACGCGCTAACAGGTGAAGCTCGCGCTTCAGCAAGTGAGGTTGGCGTCCGAGAATTCGATAGGTTGAACCAAAGTAAAAATGTTCAGTGCGTGGATGACAAATGATGATACACACTCTAATTCTTGCAATTGTGCAGGACGCAATACAGGCTTAAACTGACGTTTTTAAATAGTCTAATTGTGCAGGACGCAACGTAGGCTAAAACTGAAGTTTTTAAATAGTCTATGCCACAGGTGGTTTACTTCGCTCACACCGGTATAGCCTACTATCCAGGACTAAAACGCAGAATAAACCATTTACCATGAACAGTTTAAACTACTCCTTTTTGTATGCTTGAAAACACTTGTGTGGTTAGTAGTAAATGCCTTGTATTCAAAACACAACGTCCAGTGGGTTAAACCATGAGATGTCTAATCTATATCACATATTGGCAGGCACGTAGGTATGTATTAGTTGACTTTGTATCATAGACGGCTAGGCACGTAGCCCAGGTATGTTAATCGGATTAGTCCAACTCAGATAGCAGAACGCCCTGAAGAGCGCTCGTGAAGATGCATTACAGAGAAGCCGCTCCGGGGTATCCTCTCATCCGTCAGCGCGCGTTACCATCACGGGTGACATGACTGGTAGCGCAATTAGACGGAGAATATGTGCCGTTCCACAGGGTGCTGAATTTAGGAGCGAGTGCTTTCCTATCACACATCCTCTTCTAGTCGGTCACGTTCCATGCCGTAAATAACGACCAACTGCATGCACACGCCTTATCGTGTATTCCGAAGGGCCCTCGAGCCAAGCCTCGCGAGTGGAGAGAAGAGCGTGTGTGTGTGTGTGTGTGTGTGTGTGTGTGCGTGCGTGCGTGCGTGTGTGTGTGTGTGAGCGAGCGAGAGAGAGAGAGGCGGCTGGGTGGGTGTAGGTCTAGGCCTACGTGAGCAAAGGCAAGTAATAGCGGGGATCCACCACGATGCGTCACTTTAGCGGAACGCTGTTGCTGCACTATCGTGACTCGCATGCCTCGTGACGACTCCTCAGCTTCTTTCCGCCTGGGGTGCAAGGGACCTCGCGACTGCTGTGCTGTGTAGCTGGACGTCACCGTCTTTGGAGGCTCACGCAACGACGCAAACATAAAATCATAAACAGACACGGTTAATTCTAAACATGTACTCCTCGTGTCTCACGTAAACTCATCAACTTCTCACACATGATTCCTCTTCAACCGAAATCGATCACCTGGCCTGACGCCTGACGCGTACCCAAAAGAGCGCGCGGTGACCGGAGGATGGCGTTATTTTTACAGCGTAGCGCACGGTGTAATCCGTCGGGTTAAATCTCTTTAAAGCTGTCCCAAAGAGCCTCGTGCACCTGCTAGGAGTGCACACAGCTACACTACTCCACACTCTGAGCAACAGCTACACTACACTACACCACACCCCCACATTCCCCCCCACAGTCTACACACACCCACAACATCTTAATCCCCCAGTTGAGTCCAAATGGCATTGACCCAATGGATGCATTGCACACACACACACATCTGATTTCTGTGTCCAAAAGGCATGGATGGGATTATAATCAGAGGTGGGCTGTTGTCTTGAACAGTCAGGGTCTCCTAGCAACAAGACCAGAGAAGGAGAACCATCTCAGCCCTCAGAGTTTTCACAGTAGAGTAGCAAATGTGTGTGCGCGTGTGTGTGAGTATGCGTGCGTACAGTACACTCAAGATAGATGTACTGTAGTCCTGTGTGTGTGTGT
>NC_055975.1:30635655-30640655 GCF_018492685.1 Alosa sapidissima
AAAGTGACTTTTCCATACTCCTCCATTTTGGATGGCAAGTTCCTCATGTTGCTTTTTGTTAAGTTTATTCCAGTTATTCCAGAAATTATTTGAATTTAAAGATTGTCAAATCAATTGTCTCTAATTGATTTTTTGTGAACTGTTCCCTCTTCTTTCTGAGTGTGTTTTTGTATTGTTTAAGCTCTTCATAATAGCTAAGGCGTAAACCAGGATTGTCGGGTTGTCTATGTTTTTTATTTGACAGGAGCCAAGTTTTTTCTAGCCTAGAAATCTAGACGCGCCCCTAGCGGCAGCAAATTTGCTGCCAGGGCTAGTCTAGCAACTCTCCGTTGGCTTGTGAGCTCCAGAAATCGAAACTTAATCAGGCCAATGAAATCGTGTATAGAGTCGTTAGGTGGGCTTAACATAATGATTGATGGCAGAGTTGCAATGGTTTGGCTTGAATTCCCTGCTACTTGAAAACAAATATCCTATTGCGTACTATTGCGTACAGAGGGAATTTGAAATACAACTGATTATCCCGCCCCTCGGACTGAGCACTGCGAACGGTGAGTGCCCAGACCCTACATTTTAATGTGGGTCTGGCTCGCCAGGCTAAGTTTTTTCCTCATTAATTTGCAATCTTGATCAAACCATTTTTCCTTTTCTTGTTTATTCCTATGGGGTTTTTTGGTAGTTTTAAGATTAGAAATGGTTGCCAGGTAATGGAAAATGTTGTTTAGTTCTTCGGCTGCATGGTTTACGCCCTCTTTATTATGCAGGTAAGTATGTGCTAAAAATGTTTCTATTTGAGAACCCACTTTAGGTTGACAAAAAGCTTTCAGGTACTCCTCTTTGCTGTTATGGGCCCACCTGTAGGTTTCTCTAGTGCTGTACAGCATTACAGGTATGGGCCTTTTGTGTGTGTTGGTATTTTTCGCTAATTTTAAGATACATAGTAATTTGACTGTGGTCTGACAGAGATGTTAGTGGTTTGACTGTGAATGCTTTGAAAGTGAATAGGTCCAAATCTGTAATCATATAATCAACTGTTGAGCAGCCAGGTGGTGAGCTGTAGGTATATCTCCCTAATGAGTCCCCTCGCACCCTACCATTGAGCAGGTACAGACCAAGGCTTTTACAGAGCTCGATGAGAAGTTTACCATTTTTATTGACTGATTTGTCAAAAGTATTACGGGCGAAGTTTACCATGTTTGATGGATAATCGCTGCCGAATATATGTGTTAGATTTTAGTGGTTTTCTGTATGTCTTTGTTTAATACTGCAGAAACTGCGGGGACAGGACGTTTATTGTAAGCAGACAGAATGTTGTCACCTTACAATAGCAAATGGTGTACCTAACTAATTGTTCCCACACAAGAGACATCTTGATTGAATAAGGCTATATCACTACCCGCTTCCCCCCCTCCAATTTGAGCCCAGACATGAATGTATATTCTGGTATTATAATTAGCCAGGAGTTTCCCAGATCTTTGCTTCAGTTTCTTACCTTGGCTTCACCTTGCAACACTGTGCTGTGCTGTGCTGTGCTGTGCTGTGCGTACAACAGGGTTACCAGAACTCTGTTGTTACATCCAGAATAAAGAACTATTCTTTCGCAAGCCAGCCTCAAGTTTTACCTGCTCTTAACTACACTGGAATCTACTCGGTCAACTGTGTCTCCATTTGGAATTAAGGAGACAATTTTAATAGCATTCTTCATATGGTTATTACCTTCATCTGAGTTGCCTCTTCTCTCTCTCTCCATCTCTCTCTCTCTTCATCTCTCTCTCTCTTCATCTTTCTCTCGCTCTCTCTCTCTCTCTCTCTCTCTTGCTCTCTCTCTCTCTCTCTCTTCATCTCTCTCTCTCTCCATCTCTCTCTCTCTTTTTCCATCTCTCTCAGGTCGTATTGACCAGCACTCTGCGGACTCTAACTCAGTGCTGCACATCGTGGGGATGGTCGGCTCCATCGATAACGACTTCTGCGGTACGGACATGACCATTGGCACAGACTCCGCCCTGCACCGCATCATGGAGGTAGTGGACGCCATCATGACCACCGCCCAGAGGTGAACACACACACACACACACACGCACGCACACACACACACGCACAGACACACACGCGCGCACACGCACACACACGCACACACGCACACACACACGCGCACAGACACACACACGCACACACACACACGCATATACACACACACACGCACACACATCCGCACACACACATGCATACACACACACACACACACACGCATACACACACACGCATGCACACACGCACGCACACGCGCACAGACACGCGCACAGACACACACACACACACACGCATACGCACGCACACACACACCCACACCAGTTTGTTTTTTTAATATTGGATGCGTATCTATTTGTTCTTATTAGTTTTTAAAAAAGAATGTGCCCGTTAGCCCGTTGCCCTTTAGGTAAAAAAGTAGATTCAACTAGCTTTTAAAACACATCACATCACCGTAATCTAAAATAGGAAAAACAGTAGATTCAACCCCCATTGAAAACCTGTTGGTAGCATCGGCTAACTAGCGCCAGATTTCGGAGTGCTGGGGACAAGCCGAGATGGGCTATGAGACATACGTTCACACTCGGTATCATGTTTCAACACACTTTAGGTCAATATCACACCGAACTTCTCCTTTAATGGCTCAGAAACCAGCTGGTGTTTTGATTTTGTGGTTCTGTGTCTGAATCTCTTCTTTCATGTTGCAGTCACCAGAGAACCTTTGTGCTGGAAGTGATGGGAAGACACTGTGGGTAAGGCTGTGTGTGTGTGTGTGTGTGTGTGTGTGTGTAATATATATGTATATGTGTGTGTGTGTAATGTATATGTATATGTGTGTGTGTGTGTGTGTGTGTGTGTGTAGGTATCTGGCGCTGGTCAGTGCTCTAGCATGTGGGGCTGATTGGGTCTTCATTCCTGAGATGCCCCCTAAAGACGGCTGGGAGGAACAGATGTGTCAGAGACTATCAGAGGTAACACACACACACACACTCGCGCACATACACACACACGCGCGCACATACATACACACACATGCACGCACGCATGCACACACACAATGATATGTGCTGATCATATGTGCGTTATAGGTTATAGAGATACAGTGCTGCTTGAAAGTTTGAGAACCCTCAGCCATGGTCAGTTGTTTTTTTTACAAACAAATCAAAATAACCTTTAATGGTTAATAATGCACATCCAAACCCCAATTTGTAAAGTTGACCTTCCAAATAAAGAAAGTTATATAGTTTCATTATATATTCAACAAAAGTGGTTTAGCTTTTGCAAAAGTATGTGAACCAATGTAGTTAATTTCTTGTAGCACCTCCTTTTGCAACCCCTACTTCAACCAAACGTCTTCTGTACCCAGTAAGCATTGTCTCATCTGGTTCTGCAGATCTGTACCCATTAAGCATTGTCTCATCTGGTTCTGCAGATCTGTACCCAGTAAGCATTGTCCCATCTGGTTCTGCAGATCTGTACCCAGTAAGCATTGTCCCATCTGGTTCTGCAGATCTGTACCCAGTAAGCAGTGTCTTGTAGCTTTCCCCATACTGATGGGCTGTCACTGCGGTCTTCTTTATGCTCCTTTCCTCTTGGCAGTGCTGTTCCCTTGGCAACACAGTGGTTTAGTGGGTTTCCTCCCTCTTTTAATCATGACTGCTCAGACCCTCCAAAGGAAGTCTGTTTGATTAGGATGCTTAATTGATTATTTCAGCACCCAAATATGTTTTACCTTAATCAATTACCCACTGGACTTTACCAACGCAGCTGGGGGTTCACTTACTTTTGTACATACATTAATTCCATTTTTTTTGTACATACATTATTTCCATACTTTTGTAAATACATTAATTCCATACTTTTGTACATACATTAATTCCATGTTTCATTATTTTTTTGGCTTCTCACACACTTTCCTCTAAACAAGTCCATGCACTTGATAAATATACACACCTGATATTTCATATTTAAAAACTGGTGATGATAAAATAAGAAAATCATGATAAAACAACAAATACCTCCAAACTGATCAAGGGATTCACATACTCAAGCAGCACTGTTTATTTGAAACCTCCAAACTGTTCAAGGGGTTCAAACTGTTCAAGGGGAAGATTTGACCAATCTCCCATAGCCTACGTGCACAAGTAGTTGAACTAGTAGAACTTGAGTAGAACTACTGATCTTCATTATCTCCCTGCTTGTTGACATCTTATCATGTATTGTATTATTCGATTATCGCTAAACGTTTGATTCCTTTTAATGTTGTCATCAGTTAACTTCATTCAACTGCGCTTGTATGTATGTATGTATTGTAAGTATGGCGTTCATTTGTGAGCAGTGCAGTGTAATGGCGGTAGGGGGCGGTAGTGGGCGGTAGGGGGCGGAGAAAGGTGCTGATGACCTAATGAACGGCAGGTTTGATAAATCGCACGTAAACTGAACAAGCTCAGCGAGCACTTTCTGCAGGTTGCTATGGCGATGAGAACGCTGCGATGTACAAATCTACGTACATCTGGCCCTCAGACTCACAAACACTGACACACACTCCGCCCAAGGGTTATCTGCCACGCACACACACACACACCACACACTCCACCCAAGGGTCATCTGCTAGGTGCGTGTGCACACACACACACACACACACACACACACACACACACACTCTCACACACCCCGCCATAGGGACATCTGCCAGGCACGCACACACTCATACACTTGCACACGCACACACTCATACACTTACACACACAGAGTCTCACACACTCCGCCCAAGGGTCATATGCTAGGGCCGCGCACACACACACACACACTCATACACACACACATACTCTCTCACACACTCCACCATAGGGTCATCTGCCAGGTTGTGAAATAGCAGAAGTAATGAAGACAGAAGAGACCAAATGACAGAAACTACAGGAAACTTTTGTAACCACTACTACTAAACTACAGGAAACTACTGTAATTACTACTAC
>NC_055975.1:30645655-30655655 GCF_018492685.1 Alosa sapidissima
CCTATGCGTAATAGCCTATTTTGCCTGTCCACGCCTTGTCGTTTCAAAGTCGGGATTTGAAATGTTTGCGCAATTATAGCCTATTCTATGTAGAAGAGTTAAACGGGAAATTTGAGATAGGCCTTGTCAGCAACAGAAAGATTAGTTTATAAACAGGGTTGGAATTAGCGCAAGCCTTTGAAGATCTCCATATGGATAAAACTTAGGCTACAACCAGGTAAGGAGTTTAGCACGTATCCAGAAATATTTTTGATAAGAAATTATTTATAGGCATAGGTTAGGCCTACAGTAAGTCTGTAGGCTATGGGATGGATAGCCCATCTGAATGTTTTTGGATGCCGCCTGTGATTTATTATTTTTGGGCATAGCTACGGTATAGGCTAAATAATGAGTATGTCTATTCTAAGGTAAAGTCCACAAAAATAGACTTGATAGGCCCACCAAACACTGCCGGAACTTTAAGAACGAACAATATTTTGCGTTCCGAACCGGTTCAGGACCGATATGTTGGTGGAGGAACGCATGCAAGAACGAAAACGTTAAACATAGGCCTACCTGAACCGTTCGGAACGGAACGTTTGAAAAATTATTTCGTTTTCAAGCCCTGACCACCACACACCAAAGTAATCAAAGCAGTGTGACCTTTATCATCCACATGGGGTGACATATAGAATATACAATGTAGAAACTTTTATGATTTTTTTAGACAAGAGAAAAATGTGCGCGTGTGTGTTGGGGGAGGGGTCAGTGGTGGGTATGCACACTAATGTATCTTTGTAACTTTTTGAATAACTCTCCCAAATGCACTGTACAAAGGAGTGTATTTCAGACCTGTCTCTGCCAAACTCCTTTTACCATAAATAAATGTGTGTGTGTGTGTGTGGTGTGTGTATAATGTGGTATGTGTGTGTGTGTGTGTGTGTGTGTGTGTGTGTGTTTGTGAGTGTGTGTGGTATGTGTGTGTGGTGTGTTTGTGTGTGGTGTGTGTGTGTGGTGTGTGGTGTGTGTGTGTGTACGGTGTGTGTGTACGGTGTGTGTGTACGGTGTGTGTGGTGTGGTGTGGTGTGGTGTGTGTTCATCAGGCTAGCCGTATGGGGGTGGAGGCGGTACTGGCACTGTTAGAGGCGTCTCCTGGGACGCCGGCGTGCGTCGTGTCTTTGTGTGGAAATCAGGCCGTCAGGCTGCCCCTCATGGAGTGCGTTCAGATGGTGAGTCAACTATATGTGTGTGTGTGTGTCTGTGTCTGTGTGTGTGTGGGTCTCTGTGTGTGTGTGTCTGTGTGTGTGTGTGTGGGTCTCTGTGTGTGTGTCAGTGTTTGTCTGTGTGTGTCCTGTGTTTGTGATTACATTCCTGTGTGTGTGAATGTGTTGTACGTGTCTGTGTGCTGTGTGTGCATATGTCTGAGTTAGTGTGTGTGTGTGTGTGTGTGTGTGTGTGTGTGTGTGTAACAAAGATTACAAAGGCCCAAACATGTCTCCTTAATAAGATGATTAGACTGATGATTAGATATTAGATTAGATAATGAGTGAGTAGAGATCATGATGAATGAGTGAGTAGATATGCAGTATGTTCACTTTTATCCTTTTCCCTCTAAATTGTGTGTGTTCTTGTGTGTGTGTGTGTCAGACACAGGATGTGCAGAAGGCCATGGATGAGAAGAGATTTGATGATGCTGTACGACTGAGGGGCAGGTAGGAGCTGAGTCATGTTTACAGAGACAGTTTTCTGAGTCTGAAGTGCTGAGTCATGTTTACAGAGACAGTTTTCTGAGTCTGAAGAGCTGAGTCATGTTTACAGAGACAGTTTCAGTCGGAATCAGTGCTGTAACATTAGCCCTACCATAAGACCTGGCAGTCTCTGTACTTTGTCCTGTTGCTACCTTCAGATGTTTTCAAAGCTTTGTTTTGCTTGCTTTAAAGTGCATGTGTGTTTAGAGTTATATTTTAGATAACGGCGTTTAGTTAGTGCAGCAGTTTTGTATTCTAAATCCTTGCTGTTAGCAGAGGGACAGCAACAGAAAGCCAAATGCTGAAATGTCCCGTATTTTGGGTTAGAAACCTGGGAAATCTCCCTTATTTTCAACGCTGACAGGTTGACATGGTTACATCATAGTGTGTTTACAGTTTACCCATGCTGCAGACTCATGTTTATAGTTTACCATGTTTATAGTTTACCCATGCTGCTGTCATGTTTATAGTTTACCTATGCTGCTGAGTCATGTATATAGCTGCAGACTCATGTTTATAGTTTACCCATGCTACTGAGTCTTGTTTGTACTGTAGTTTACCCATGCTGCTGAGTCGTGTTTGTAGTTTACCCATGCTGCTGAGTCGTGTTTGTAGTTTACTCATGCTGCTGAGTCATGATAAGAGTTCTGTTGTCTCTGCCTTCCTGTCCTCTCCAGGAGCTTTGAGAATAACTTAAACACCTACAAACTGCTGTCTCACCGCAAGACTGACACTGAGGTCCCGCATGTGAGTATATGTGTGTCTGCATGTGTATGTCTGTGTGTGTGTGTGTGTTTGTCACATGCAGAAGGGAATTCAGACTCAAAGTTTAGTGTCATCCCAACACACACACACACACACACACACACACACACAAATGTATGCAAAATGTTACTGCTATTTTAAAATTTGCTTGTGACATCCTGTCTTTTAGTGCTGGTTCACAGCACCATGTCTCCCGCCTGAACATCTTGGATTGGCTTCATACTTTTTAATGTCAATAATGGTATTATACAGCAACAACTGTTTCAACTTTTAACTCATCTACTTTAGTTTCTGAGATATGGAGGCCAAAAACAGGGTCCTGAATAGGGCTGAACGATTTATTGCATTTGCGATAATATCGCGATATGATGAAACACGATTTTCAAACAGCAAAGGCTGCGATTTGTAATATGTGACGTCACCCAAACGCATTTATACTCGCGCTTGCCGACGCGCCACCGACTCTTCTCACGACCACTGAAGAAGCAAACAACGTAAACAAGAGGACCAGCTAACAGTGTCAAGAAAGGTCTGATCAGTAGAGCTACTTTGGTTAAAAATAAACCTCTTCATTACCTTTTGCTAGAACCTGCCATGTCCCTGGTTCTAGTTCATAATTCCCCTGTGCTGCTACTCTGGCTGGTAACTTCGTTCACTTGTCGGGCTGACGATTAAAACTCCACGACTGTTTAGGCTGCACAGCACCCATTCACCTGTGCACTGGGGACTTTGTTTACTGGAGTACAGTGACAGTGGGGGCATTTGCGATATCCAAGAGGGTTGGCGGCACAAACATTTCATCTCACAGATTGATGCATAATGTTATCCGCAAGTAGTTGACACAGCTAACCACCAAAAACCCAGCTGTTCTAACATTAGCTTATCAGCTAAGGCTCTAGGCTACATACATGCTGCTAACTGCTGATAACTTTGCCTGTTTAAAGAGTTTTGTCTCCGCGATTGGCTTTGTTGTGATATGAACAAACTAGTTAATTTGCATGCATGAGTATTGCGCTGCGGTGTTGATGATGCTAACCTTTAGTTAACACCGAGCCGGACAGTCTTTCGGCCGCATTTATTTGCGCTAACAATCTACAGTAGTTTGTCCGATTCACGTGCAAGTAGCCTACAGAGAGGAGCGGGTCTGTGTGTGTGTGCGCGCGCGCGCGTGTATGGAGAGCACAGGACAAGGAGAAGCCGTGTCAGTGCCACTACATGTAGACCTATTTGTTAACTAACGAAAGAAGGTCATATCTACATTAAATAGAAACACAATAGAAACGAATCAGAATCATTAAATGTTTACAAGGCTGGAAGTTCAACAAATATAGGTCTACTAATGTGATTAAAATAGTTAAATAAAGAAATATTTCATTCATCATTCATCAATCTTATTCAATGACCTAATGCCATCATAACATAGGCCTGGGCTCCAGGAAAGAACAGTTTATGTTTAACTTATCTAATTTTGTGTTGGTCATACTATAGAATAATATATTGCTTGTCTTTGTTGAATAAGACAGAAGATAAAGAGCTTAAAAATAATCGCATCGCAATCGCAATATTGGTGAGAAAAATCACAATTAGATTTTTTTCCAAAATCGTTCACCCCTAGTCCTGAATCTGAATAAAATACAGTCTTTTAAAGTAACTAAGTAAAGTTCCTTGGGTCATTACTTTTGAACAATTAATGCTAGATGCTTGAAATTTTCAGAGAATGTTGCACAACTGTAGACGTGTTCAAATACGTCCTGTTCAAATGTATCCTCAACTCCTATGCTGCTTTGAAACCTCTGATGTGTGAAAAAGATATTCCCTTGGGACAATAAAGAACCTAACCTAATGCACACACCCACACACACTCAAGAACCTAACCTAAAAAGATACCTATTGTCCTCCTACTTCTGACAACCGGACACAACTGATGCGCAATTACCATGCACCTCCCTCTCTCTCCTCCTCCTTACCATGCACCTCCCTCTCTCCTCCTGCACCTCCCTCTCTCCCCTCTTCATGCACCTCCCTCTCTAATTCCTAGGGTAATAATAGTAATTCCTATCTAAGGTCTTTTCTGCACTGTAGCTGAAATGTTATTCTCTTGCTGTAAGTCGCTTTGGATAAAAGTGTCTGTTAAATGAATTAATGTATGTATGTAAAATGTACACATGCATCATACACACACATACACACCGGGTTTTAAACTCGTGTGTGTGCCCGTTAGGCCGAGGAGAATGGTGGACAGATTGAGGAGGAGAGTCAGGAGGAAGGCCGTCATGATGTAGGTCTTTGGCTCTAATCTGGCTAACACTCAGCACTGCCGCTAGGCTAGTGTCTGGCTAACACTCAGCACTGGCGCTAGGCTAGTGTCTGGCTAACACAGCACTGTTGCTTTGCTAAAGTCTGGCCAACACACCGTACTGCCGCTAGGCTAGTGTCTGGCTAACACTCAGCACTGCCGCTAGGTTAGTGTCTGGCTAACGCACAGAACTACTACTAGGCTAAAGTCTGAGCGACACACAGTCCTGCCACTATTAGAGTCCGGCTAACGCACAGCACTGCTGCTAGGCTAATATCCGGCTAACGTATAATTCTGCCGCTAGGCTACAGTCTGGCTAACGCAAAGTACTGCCGCTAGGCTAGAGTCTGGCTAACGCACAGCACTGCTGCTAGGCTAATGTCCGGCTAACACATAATTCTGCCGCTAGGCTACAGTCTGGCTAACGCATAGTACTGCCGCTAGGCTAGAGTCTGGCTAACGCACCGCACTGCTGCTAGGCTAATGTCTGGCTAACGCATAGTACTACCACTAGGCTAGAGTCTGGCTAACACACAGCACTGCCACTAGGCTACAGTCTGGCTAACGCATAGTTTTGCCGCTAGGCTACAGTCTGGCTAACGCATAGTACTGCCGCTAGACTAGAGTCTGGCTAACACATAGTACTGCCGCTAGGCTAGAGTCTGGCTAACACACAGCACTGCCGCTAGGCTACAGTCTGGCTAACGCATAGTTCTGCCGCTAGGCTACTAGGCTAGAGTCTGGCTAACGCATAGTACTGCTGCTAGGCTAGAGTCTGGCTAACGCATAGTTTTGCCACTAGGCTAGAGTCTAGTCCTGGGTGTGCAGACAGGATGTCTACTGATGAAGTTCAGGCAGAGAAAGGCTCAGGATTCAACAGAGTGTGCAATTGCTTTGTTGGGCTAGACTGAACTAATGCTAAGCTAACCTAGCACTGCTCAAGTAGTTAAGACGCTATTGCTATTTCCATTAGGTTATTTAATGTCCAACCCAATGATAAAATGACAGCAAGTTTTTATAATGTTATATGTGTAACGGAGGCAAACTGAGCTAGCACGCTAGTTGCGCAACTAACCGCTGAGTTGGAAGCCTGGGCTTTTAGCTCAGTGGTTAGAGCGTTCGACTCGGCGGACGAATACTCTGTTACATATGGCTTTCATGTACATGTGTGTGTGTGTGTGTGTGTGTGTGTGTGTGTGTGTGTGTGACAGGGTCCGTTCACAGTGGCGGTACTGAATGTGGGTGCCCCAGCAGCGGGCATGAACGCAGCAGTGCGCTCGGCTGTTAGAGTGGGCATCACAGAGGGGCACCGCATGATGGCCGTCCAGGACGGCTTTGAAGGCTTCGCCAAGGGACAGGTAACACACACACACACACACATACTCACACACCAAAGGACAGTTAACACGCAAACACACACACACACACACACACACACACACAGACACACCAAAGGACAGGTAACACGCAAACACACACACCAAAGGACAGATAACACACACACACACACACACCAAAGGACAGGTAACACGCAAACACACACACACACACACACACACACACACACACACCAAAGGACAGGTAACACACACACCAAAGGACAGATAACATGCTAACACACACACACCAAAGGACAGGTAACATACAAACACACACACCCACACACACCAAAGGACAGGTAACATGCAAACACACACACACACCAAAGTACAGATAACACACAAAAACACACACACACACACACACACATTCACTCACATCAAGGCACAGGTAGCACACATTACACACCATAAAATATACATGTGTACCGGTATGTGTGCAGCTGATTGCCTTGTTCTGATTTGCAGATCAAGGAGATTAAGTGGGGTGATGTTGGAGGCTGGACCGGCCAAGGAGGATCACTGCTGGGGACAAAGAGGTACTTAATACACACACACACACACACACACACACACACACACACAAGGAGGATCACTGCTGGGGACAAAGAGGTACTTAATACACACACACACACACACACACACACAAGGCTGATCACTACTGGGGACAAAGAGGTACTTAATACATACACACACACACACACAAGGAGGATCACTGCTGGGGACAAAGAGGTACTTAATACACACACACACACACACACACACACACAAGGCTGATCACTACTGGGGACAAAGAGGTACTTAATACACACACACACACACACACACACAAGGCTGATCACTACTGGGGACAAAAAGGCACTGAACACACACACACACACACACACACACACACACACACACACACACACAGACGGAGGATCACTACATAGGACAAAGAGGTACTAAATACACACACACACACACACACACACTGAATTTGTTGCTCTGTGTAGGACCCTGCCTGCAAAGCACATTGATAAGATAGCCGAACAGATGAGGATTCACCGCATCAACGCCCTGCTGGTGATTGGTGGATTTGAGGTGAGGTCACACTCCTTCTGGCCAATCAGCTCTTCCCGTTCAGCCTATGATAAGACCCCTCCCCGAAAGCAGCCAGGTTCACAGGAACGCGAGCACGTCAGGAACATGAGAGTACGTCAGGAACATGCTAGCACGTCAGGAACATGAGAGCACGTCAGGAATGCGAGCACGTCATACACCAGGTTCACACGCTAGTACGACATGAACGGAGGTTCACACACAAGCACAGCAGGAACACTAGCACGTCAGAAACAAAGGTTCACACGCTAGCATGTCAGTTATCTGTCAGGAACAGAGGTTCACACGTTAGCACGTCTGGTAAAATGTCAGGAATGTGGTTCACAAGTTAGCGCGTCTCTTTAGATGTCAGGAATGTGGTTCACACGTTAGCACGTCTCTTTAGATGTCAGGAACTGAGGTTCATACGTTAGCACGTTCACATCAAGTCCGGATATGGTTCAGATTTAGTCAGAATTCGGTCCAATCCAGACTCTGCTGAAAAAAACAGCCAGAAACCAGCTTATGCTGGTAGCTGGTTTTAGCTGGTCTTTGCTGGTTTTCTTCCAGCTCTTGCTGGTCTTTGCTGGTGTAGCTGGTTAGGCCACCAGCTGAATATGCTGGTGTGACCATCTGAGGAAGCTGGTCATGCTGGTTTGACCAGCCTGTCGTGTGGGATACAGCTGGTGCAAGATGGTCATGCTGGTGACCAGCCTGCCAAGCTTGACATTGTTGGTGTAAGATGGTCATGCTGGTTTGACCAACATAAGCTGGCACGGCCAGTTAAACCAGCAGTGTAGACCAGCAACACCAGCTAAAATGACCAGCTTGAGGTGGTACGACAAGCAAAACCAGCCGAATTACCATCGTTAGGTGGGTAAACCAGCTGAAGGTATGTTTTCGCAAGAGATTTGCTGGTCTAGCTGGTCAACCATCATAGGGAGGTCAAACAAGCTGGTCAACAAGCTGGTCAACCAGCAAACCACCTTTAGCTGGTCAGGCTGTTTTTTTTAACAGGGTAGTGTTGTTTAAAATAGACCCTACTACAGCAGCAGTGATGAGATAGTACAGCAACAGCTCCAGTAGGGGGCAGTAGTGATGAGCTAGTACAGCAACAGCTCCAGTAGGGGGCAGTAGTGATGGGCTAGAACAGCAACAGCTCCAGAAGGGGTCATCATGTGTAGAGTGTAGATGCAGCATTGTCAGAGCACAAACAACATCACAGTCATTTGTAATTACACACAATTACACCCTTATTTCCCACATTAAATAAATAACACAGATTAATCTCTGTGTTTACCCATGATGCTCTGCGTTAACCCATGAAGGTCTGTATTTACCCATGAGGCTCTTGGTGTACCCATGATGCTCTGGGTTTACCCATGATGCTCTGTGTTTACCAATGAAGCTTTGCGCTGTGCCTGCAGGCCTATCTGGGACTGCAGGAGCTGCTAGCAGCACGGGATTCATATGATCCGTTTTGCGTTCCCATGGTGATGGTGCCGTCTACTGTCTCCAACAACATCCCCGGCTCCGATCTCTGCATCGGTGCTGACACAGCCCTCAATGCCATTACAGGCGTAAGATGACGCGTGTGTGTGTGTGTGTGCATGTGCACGCGTCTGTTTATACTTGCCATGTGTGTGTCTTTGCATGTGTACATGTGTTGACACTTGCATGCGAGTATTTTTGCGTTGTGCGGTCATTGTGGAGTTGTGCAAAGCATGCCACAAGAGATTGTGTGACTGTCTGGAGATCCAAAGGGGCATTACTGGCCAATCATATTCCGCTATCTTCCGCTGCTTAGCCAATACCATTCCTCTATCTGCTGAAAGGGTGGTATCTGCGAAAATGTAATTGGTGATCCCAAACACCAGGTGCCTCTCACGATGCTGCCGAACCAGAGCTGGAGCCGCCACATAGTTGCACACACACACACACACACACTCCACCTCCACCATCCACTCAGTGGGCTGTGTTGGGCCCGCAGGCGTTTGAGGCGGTCCTGCAGCTGGTGGAGGCTCGCTGGCGCCACCGTGAGTTTTGTGTGCCCCTCTGCATGCTGCCCGCCACCATCAGCAACAACGTCCCTGGCACCGACCTGAGCATCGGGGCCGACACCTCCCTCAACGCCATCGTGGAGGTAAGGCGCGCTGACTCAGCGCTTTCTCAACTAGCCTTGGGAGTAGTCAAAGTGGTGAGTCAGCACTTTCTCAACTAGCCATGGGAGTAGTCAAAGTGGCGAGTTGGCGTTTTGTGGCGAGTCGCTACCAAGAAAACCAGCCATGCAACTTCAAGAATCTCACGAGAATCGTGAAACATTACCTTGTCAATAGATATAACTCTTTGGAGATAGTTTTTGCATTTATGTACAGGGGGGATAAGTCATGAGAAGTTTGCTATTTACAATAGCAGAGTAACATATAAATACATCGCGACTCTAGAGGGACCTCTACACTCCAATCTCTACACTGCCAAAAATACCTAAACCTGCATAGTGTACCTTTAAATACCTAAACCTGCATAGTGTACCTTTAAATACCTAAACCTGCATAGTGTACCTTTAAATACCTAAACCTGCATAGTGTAGCTTTAAAGGAGTGAGCACCCTCTTTACCAGACAGTTGTGATAGTTGGTGACAGTTTGAACAGCCAAACCTTCTCTTCATAGCCAAAGACCTGATAGATGAGTTGGTGTGTGTGATAGTTGAGTTGGTGTGTGTGTAAACAGCACAGATAGATGTACAGGAGCA
>NC_055975.1:30660655-30668155 GCF_018492685.1 Alosa sapidissima
ACACACAAACACCACCTGACCAATCACACACAAACACCACCTGACCAATCATACCTGACCAATCACACACAACAAACACCACCTGACCAATCATACACAAACACCACCTGACCAATCACACACAAACACCACCTGACCAATCACACACAAACACCACCTGACCAATCACACACAAACACCACCTGACCAATCACACACAAACACCACCTGACCAATCATACCTGACCAATCACACACAAACACCACCTGACCAATCACACACAAACACCACCTGACCAATCATACCTGACCAATCACACACAACAAACACCACCTGACCAATCATACACAAACACCACCTGACCAATCATACACAAACACCACCTGACCAATCATACACAAACACCACCTGACCAATCACACACAAACACCACCTGACCAATCATACCTGACCAATCACACACAACAAACACCACCTGACCAATCATACCTGACCAATCACACACAAACACCACCTGACCAATCACACACAAACACCACCTGACCAATCACACACAAACACCACCTGACCAATCATACCTGACCAATCACACATAAACACCACCTGACCAATCATACACAAACACCACCTGACCAATCATACACAAACACCACCTGACCAATCATACACAAACACCACCTGACCAATCACACACAAACACCACCTGACCAATCACACACAAACACCACCTGACCAATCATACCTGACCAATCACACATAAACACCACCTGACCAATCATACACAAACACCACCTGACCAATCACACACAAACACCACCTGACCAATCATACCTGACCAATCACACACAACAAACACCACCTGACCAATCACACACAAACACCACCTGACCAATCACACACAAACACCACCTGACCAATCACACACAAACACCACCTGACCAATCATACCTGACCAATCACACACAAACACCACCTGACCAATCACACACAAACACCACCTGACCAATCATACCTGACCAATCACACACAACAAACACCACCTGACCAATCATACACAAACACCACCTGACCAATCATACACAAACACCACCTGACCAATCATACACAAACACCACCTGACCAATCACACACAAACACCACCTGACCAATCATACCTGACCAATCACACACAACAAACACCACCTGACCAATCATACCTGACCAATCACACACAAACACCACCTGACCAATCACACACAAACACCACCTGACCAATCACACACAAACACCACCTGACCAATCATACCTGACCAATCACACATAAACACCACCTGACCAATCATACACAAACACCACCTGACCAATCATACACAAACACCACCTGACCAATCATACACAAACACCACCTGACCAATCACACACAAACACCACCTGACCAATCACACACAAACACCACCTGACCAATCATACCTGACCAATCACACATAAACACCACCTGACCAATCATACACAAACACCACCTGACCAATCACACACAAACACCACCTGACCAATCATACCTGACCAATCACACACAACAAACACCACCTGACCAATCATACCTGACCAATCACACACAAACACCACCTGACCAATCACACACAAACACCACCTGACCAATCACACACAAACACCACCTGACCAATCATACCTGACCAATCACACATAAACACCACCTGACCAATCATACACAAACACCACCTGACCAATCATACACAAACACCACCTGACCAATCATACACAAACACCACCTGACCAATCACACACAAACACCACCTGACCAATCACACACAAACACCACCTGACCAATCATACCTGACCAATCACACATAAACACCACCTGACCAATCATACACAAACACCACCTGACCAATCATACACAAACACCACCTGACCAATCATACACAAACACCACCTGACCAATCATACACAAACACCACCTGACCAATCACACACAAACACCACCTGACCAATCATACACAAACACCACCTGACCAATCACACACAAACACCACCTGACCAATCATACCTGACCAATCACACATAAACACCACCTGACCAATCTAGCACAAGCGAATCACCCTCAGACTTGCAGGTGTGTGTGTGTGTCTGTGTGCTAAATGTGTGTGTGTGTGTGTGTGTGTGTGTAGGCCGGGTGTTTGCCAACACTGAAGACTCCGCCTGCTTGCTGGGTATGAGGCGCAGGGCTCTAGTGTTCCAACCAGTGACCCAGCTCAAGGAAGAGACCGACTTTGTGTAAGACACACACACACACTACATGGTGTTCCAACCAGTTACCCAGCTCAAGGAAGAGCGACTTTGTGTAAGACACACACACACACACGGTGTTCCAACCAGTTACCCAGCTCATGGAAGAGACCGACTTTGTGTAAGACACACACACACACACACACACTACATGGTGTTCCAACCAGTTACCCAGCTCAAGGAAGAGACCAACTTTGTGTAAGACACACACACACACACACTACATGGTGTTCCAACCAGTGACCCAGCTCAAGAAAGATACCGACTTTGTGTAAGACACACACACACACACACACACACTACATGGTGTTCCAACCAGTGACCCAGCTCAAGGAAGAGACCGACTTTGTGTAAGACACACACACACACACACACACACACACACACACACACACACACACACACACACACACACACACACTACATGGTGTTCCAACCAGTGACCCAGCTCAAGGAAGAGACTTTGTGTAAGACACACACATACACACACACTACATGGTGTTCCAACCAGTGACCCAGCTCAAGGAAGAGACTTTGTGTAAGACACACACATACACACACACACACACACACACACACTACATAGTGTTTTATGACAGAATGTATTATTCATGTACACATTTGTACAAAACTCATGGTCGTGTCACCTAAAAGATCTTTATTAGGTTTTCTGTCTTAGTGTCATAGTTATCAGGGTTTCTGTGGTAGTGTCATCTAAAAGGTCGTTATTAGGGTTTCTGTGGTAGTGTCATCTAAAAGGTCGTTATTAGGGTTTCTGTGTTAGGTCGTTATTAGGGTTTCTGTGGTAGTGTCATCTAAAAGGTCGTTATTAGGTTTTTTGTGTTAGGTCGTTATTAGGGTTTCTGTGGTAGTGTCATCTAAAAGGTCGTTATTGGATTTTCTGTGTTATCATTAGGGCTGCACGATATATCTAAAATCTATCGTTATCGCGATATGAACGCTTGCAATGGACATACCACAAAGATTACTTAATTTTCGATACATTTTGACACATTTTCTGTGCCGTGCGCATTCCATACAGTCTATGGTGTAGGCTATTCACATTCTGAATGTCAACATATTTTACCAAACCGATGCTGGCATGCAGCCCTAGAAGCCCGTCCCCTACCAGTTTAGGTGTGTGGTGTTTTAGGTGTTGAGGCAGGAGCTAAGTCGTGATGGCTGAAGATAGTGAGTCGAGCGAGGTAGGCTACACTGGTGAAGAGGAATTGGTGACAAAAAGGAAAAGCATGTCTGTTAAATATTTTGGTTTTATGAAGGATGAAGGCCAAATGAGTCCTTCTCCACCATGTTAAAATAAACTATTTATTTCATTATTGTTATAGGATCAGAAGATATCTGTCTTTCACTGTAAGGCTTGTATTTCATGATTTGCATTTAGAAAAAGCCCCAGACAAGCAGCAGAGAGGTAATCAGGATTCGTTATTTGTAAAAGTTATTTAGCCTACCTCGTTAGCCTGGACTGTGCGATCGCAGCTCCTTACTTTCACTTTCCGCTGCCCTCGTAGTCGGCATGCCGGTAGCCTAATAACGTGGGATGCACAGCGTATGAGGTTACACACTGGGCTACTTGAGATTTTAGGTTAGTGACCACCGCGATATAGCTTAAGTAGCTTGTTGGTGCACAAGTATTCAGATTGGCTGTCTATCTGTCTTTTACGAGGATTTTCTTGGAGCAGATCTTCCATACAACTTCGATAGCCTAGTCAGTAGGTCTTTTAGCTGTCCACTTTCATCAGGCCATATATAGCCTAGGCTACATAATAATATTATGTTAAATATTATTATGAATAATATTATGTTAAATAAAATTATATAAATATTATTTTATATTGTTTATGTAGAAAATTATACACCCCCCAACCCTACAGTCTATGTTAGCAGCAAGTAGAATAGAGAAAAACATTAAATATTTAAACATCGCAAGTTATATCGTTATCGCAGTACTCAATAATGTTATTGAGTACTGCGATAACGATATAATATCGCATATCGCATGTTTTCCTAATATCGTGCAGCCCTAGTTATCATGCTAGTTTATAAAGTTAAACAATTCTATTTCTGTTCTCCTTTGTGTGTTTTGTCCCTGGGCAGCCACCGTATTCCCAAGGAGCAGTGGTGGTTGAAGCTCCGCCCCCTGATGAAAATCCTGGCCAAATACAGGACGAGTTACGACATCTCCGACTCTGGGCAGCTTGAGCATGTGACCCGTCCACGCGCACGAGACATCGAGATCGCCATCACCATCTGAGCATGGGGTGTGGGGGGGGGGGGTGAAAAGAGAGAGGGAGGGATGAGAGGAGGAAAAGAGGGATGAGAAGAGAGGGATGAGAGGGCTGGGTGGTGATGAAGAGGGCGGGATAATGGGAGAGTAAATTAGAAAGGTCGTATCTACTGTTGCTGTCGACTGTTACCAGCATCTTCCTGCTCCTTCACTTATACTGGGCTACCCACAATGCAGTGCTATCCATACAATCCAGTAAGGCTCTTTGTGGCTTCTTCAACTGTCGTCTTGCCATTCAGACTCCAACTTCAGACAGGGTTCCCACGGGTCATGGAACTTCTGGAAAGCTATTACAGACATGGAAAGTCAGGGAATTTGATTATTTTGGGGGTAAAGTTATGGAATATTAAGGAATTTTGTTGAAGCAGTTTAACATTTACTTGCCAAAATACATTAATACACAATTTCCACACAGAACTGGTGTATATCTGGTTATTAGCTTCACTGCCTCCTTGAGTAGGCCAACATTGTTTTGTTTATTCAATGCCCAATTCATTATCTCCCTCTCTAACAAAGTAAAAGATTCTTGAACGCTACGCGGCTGCTCTGAAGTCCTTGGTCAGCATATTGTACCATTCATTATATAGTAAGTCTTGGATATTCAGGGGTTTTTTTGGCAGGGAAAAGTCATGGAATTTTGCATTTGACTCAGAGTGGGAACCCTGCTCAGAGCTCCGAGCCACTCAGACACTCTTCCCTGTGTGTGCTTTAGCAGGAGCAGGAAGCAGAGCAGACCGCAGAGGAGTCGTGTAGAGTTGTCTGTCGTTGTGTATTGGTGCTATTGTGCAGAGTTCCGTTGTGTCCTGGCATCGATCGCTTCCACCTGTAGGAGAAACATCCTGACCAGCTCAGCTGTGTGTGTGTGTGTGTATCAGTGTGTGTTTGAGAAGTGTACTATGTATACATTTGGAAACCTACTTTTAAAGATCACAATAAATTAATCTATTACACCACTGATGTCTGTCCCAGCAGTATGTGTGTGTGTGTGTGTAGACAAGTGGGCGAGTGCTAGACTGTGTGTGTGCCCGAGTGTGAGACTGTGACTGTGTGTGTGTGTGTGTGTCAAATCATCTCTCTCTAAGAGCAGTACCTAATCATCTCTCTCTAAGGGCAGTACCCAATCAGCAGTACCCAATCATCTCTCTCTAAGGGCAGTACCCAATCATCTCTCTCTAAGGGCAGTACCCAATCATCTCTCTCTAAGAGCAGTACCCAATCATCTCTCTAAGGGCAGTACCCAATCATCTCTCTCTATATATTGTAAGGGCAGTAGTCAATCATTTTTCTCTAAAGGCAGTACCCAATCATCTCTCTCTATATAAGGGCAGTACCCAATCATCCAATCATCTCTATATAAGGGCAGTACCCAATCATCTCTCTCTAAGGGAAGTACCCAATCATTCAATCATCTCTCTCTACAGTATATAAGGGCAGTGTCCAATCATCTCTCTCTAAGGGCAGTACCCAATCATCTCTCTATATATATTGTAAGGGCAGTAGTCAATCATTTTTCTCTAAAGGCAGTACCCAATCATCTCTCTCTATATAAGGGCAGTATCCAATCATCCAATCATCTCTCTATATAAGGGCAGTACCCAATCATCTCTCTCTATATAAGGGCAGTATTCAATCATCCAATCATCTCTATATAAGGCCAGTACCCAATCATCCAATCATCTCTCTCTAAGGGCAGTACCCAATCATCTCTCTCTAAGGGAAGTACCCAATCATCTCTCTCTCTATAAGGGCAGTACCCAATCATCTCTCTCTATATATATAAGGGCAGTACCCAATCATCTCTCTCTCTATATATAAGGGCAGTGTCCAATCATCTCTCTCTATATAAGGGCAGTACCCAATTATGTCCCTCTTTGGGCAGTTGTAAATCAATTATCTCTGCACCTAAAGACCCTTCCTTGCACTCATCAGCATCTAGACTAAAGATACACACACAGTCCCTCTCACTTATACACACACACACATATTCTCTCTCCCTCACCCATCACCTGAGGAGTTCAATCATATTAAGGACTACCCCACAACAGGTATGCAGGAGGCCCACTATTTACCTTAAAAAAAACTGGCAAAAAAATCTCACAGAAAAAGAAGGGTTCGCTGGCCTGCTAAAGTTACCTAACCTGACCCTAGCCAGATGAATTTCGTTCCGCTTAGCTCCGCCTAGCTTCACTCACATCCATCTGGGACCTCTTCCATTGAGAGTGATTTCTGCAACCGACTTTATGGTTCAGCCAATCAGAACGCAGGGCGGGAGTTTCATAGATGTGACATAGCGCAGAAGCAACTGTGAGACTGTTATTAGAGTCACGGGTTGGCTTCGATGTGAGTGGTTGAAGTAGCACGTCAATAGATGACGGACAAGTGGCTTATTCAATCATATGCAAGCATTTTTTGATTTGGCCCAGCCTTCTGAAGCAACACTCCAATGGATCGGTTCCAGATGGATGAGTGGAGCTAGGCGGAGCGAAATTCATCTGGCTAGGGTCAGGTTAAAAGTGAACTCCTTCTTCTTCAGTGAGTGTTTTTGGGGCAGTTTGCAAACGGAGTGCATTACCACCATCTGCTGGACTGAGGTGTAATGGCAAGTGAACCCTGTAGCCTCAATCTGGCTGCCTGGTGAAAAAGGGCGATTTGCCTCTAATGTGTAATTGTCCAGGGGATTAATAAATAAATTAATTTGAGGCCATTGGAGGCGAGGAACTTGAGACCACCACTCCATTCTTCAGGAGTCGAGTCGGCACTGCATTCTTGAAATCGGTCCACTAGGTGTTATTGTTCCACTTGGTGTTATCGTTCCACTAGGTGTTAATGTTCTAGGTGTTATTGTTCCACTAGGTGTTAATGTTCCACTAGGTGTTAATGTTCTAGGTGTTATTGTTCCACTAGGTGTTAATGTTCTACTAGGTGTTAC
>NC_055975.1:30670655-30678155 GCF_018492685.1 Alosa sapidissima
CTGCGGAGAACACGGACAGCTTGGCCTCGTCGATGTCCTGCTGGGAGAAGCTTCCTGCACGCGCCCAGTCCACGCCCCCACGGAATGCTGAGAGTGTCGCCATGGAGTTTGGGTCCCTTGGCAATGACAGAAACAACACAGGAAGTGACATCATGTCTTATAAAACAACAGTGTTAACACACATACACATACTTAAGTCCTTTTTCCACTGAATGCTATCTACTCGACTCTACTCAACTCAACTCTGTCATGGTACCCTCTTTAATGTAGCTGGGGGCCATAGCGACGCAGAAGGAAACAAGCATGGCGTCATTAACGTGGGACACACAGTAGTAATAACAATATCAACAACGGAGGAAATGCGCTACGTTAACGTGCTTGTTGTGCTAGCACAGTATGGCTGCGCTACGTTAACGTGCTTGTTGTGCTAGCACAGTATGGCTGCGCTAGTTAACGTGCTTGTCGTGCTAGCACAGTATGGCTGCGCTACGTTAACGTGCTTGTTGTGCTAGCACAGTATGGCTGCGTTAGCTTGTCGTGCTAGCACAGTATGGCTGCGTTACGCTAACGTGCTTGTCGTGCTAGCACAGTATGGCTACGTTAACGTGCTTGTCGTGCTAGCACAGTATGGCTACGTTAACGTGCTTGTCGTGCTAGCACAGTATGGCTGGGGTATTTTTTAATTTTTTAAATGACGGCCTTATCCAGAACACAGCAATGTCAATAGCGACCAATCAGTAACCTGCTCGCCACCTTCTGGTATCGCGACCAATCAGTAACCTGCACGTCACCTTCTGGTTTCGCCTCAGCTCACTTGAAACCAGAAATAGCACCAGATTCTGCTAATGGAAACCCAACTAAAGTGAGTAGAGGTGAGGAGAGTTGAGCTGATACCATGCAGTGGAAAAGGGGCTTTAGAAATCCACATTCACAAACTTGCAAACACACACACACACACACACTCACCTGTAGGAGTAAAAGGAAAAGACTCCTCCCCCTCCCATCCTAGCTCCGCCTCCATAGGCCCCGCCCTTCTCTCTGATTTCACCGTGAAGATACTTCGCTGTCATCAGACGTGCCAAGATGGACAGACTAGAGGGAGAGAGAGGGAGAGAGAGAACCAGCCTATCAAGCTTGACATTGTTGATGTAAGATAGTCATGCTGGTTTGCTAGAATGACCAACATAAGCTGGCATGGTCAGTTAAACAGGCAGTGTACACCAGCAACACCAGCTAAAATTACCAGCTTGAGGTGGTACGACAAGCAAGGAAGCTGTTGATTTCAGCAGGGATGTGTAATGTTTGAGAATTCCACAACATAAATTCACGCAGTCCTTTCTCTGAATACCAGCAGTTGAGACACAATGGTGTGTTTAGATCATATGCCCTACTGCCCTACTGTTTGGAAAACTCTCCAATTTAGACTCAGACTTGCCAGAAGAGTTTTTGGACACATTTTAAAAAAATATTTTATGTTTATTTGTACAGCACAAAAGCAAATAGTAAATAAGATGTTACCTGGCTAGTTAGTCTGTGTGTGTGTGTGTGTGTGTGTGTGTGTTACCTGGCGTAGTCTGGGTGTGTGAGGGGGATGGTGCGCACACACTCGCTCACAAAGTTCACTGGAAATGGGAGCTGATAGAAGGTCTTCATCTGGCACGGCTGGAAGTTGGGCTCCTGCCAACAGAACGACAGTCTGAGTGTGTGCGTGTGCGTGCATGTGTGTGTGTGTGTGCGTGTGCGTGCATGTGTGTGTGTGTGCGCGTGTGTGTGCATGTGTGTGTGCGTGCGTGTGTGAGGAAGAGACCGTTCAGTCACACGCACACTTCTGGTAAAGCATGCCCGTGGGGTTTTCCTGAAGCTCGGGGCAGTGTAAGCGTTGAAGAGTGATTGACAGCTCAACATCTAATCACTGATGCTAACTAACGTTAGATAGTTGGCTCACACACATTTCAGACGTGTGTGTACACATTGAATAAGTAAGTATGATTAAGTGCATGCAAAAGTGTGTGTGTGTGTGTGAAAATGTGTGTGTGTGTGTGTGTGTGTGTTAGACTTACTGAGATGAGTTTGCGAGTCGCTGAAGACCCTGAAGCAGCCAGTGGTTTCTGAGAGGACCAACAAACAACCCATGTGAACAACACAACAAACAGTCTATGTAAACAAAACAACAAACAACCCATGTAAACAACACAACAAACAACCCATGTGAACAACACAACAAACAGTCCATGTAAACAAAACAACAAACAACCCATGTAAACAACACAACAAAAAACCCATGTAAACAACACAACAAACAACCCATGTGAACAACACAACCCATGTAAACAGCACAACAAACAGTCCATGTAAACAGCACCACAGCACTATCGCATTGAGATCATTTGAAGCCCTAGTGGATATGGAGCACTAGTGGATATGGAGCACTAGTGGAGCACTAGTGGATATGGAGCACTAGTGGATATGGAGCACTAGTGGAGCACTAGTGGATATGGAGCCCTAGTGGATATGGAGCCCTAGTGGAGCACTAGTGGATATGGAGCACTAGTGGAGCACTAGTGGATATGGAGCACTAGTGGAGCACTAGTGGATATGGAGCACTAGTGGATATGGAGCACTAGTGGAGCACTAGTGGATATGGAGCCCTAGTGGATATGGAGCACTAGTGGATATGGAGCACTAGTGGATATGGAGCCCTAGTGGAGCCCTAGTGGATATGGAGCCCTAGTGGAGCCCTAGTGGATATGGAGCACTAGTGGATATGGAGCACTAGTGGAGCCCTAGTGGATATGGAGCACTAGTGGATATGGAGCACTAGTGGATATGGAGCACTAGTGGAAGTGGAGCCCTAGTGGATATGGAGCCCTAGTGGATATGGAGCACTAGTGGATATGGAGCACTAGTGGATATGGAGCCCTAGTGGAGCACTAGTGGATATGGAGCACTAGTGGATATGGAGCACTAGTGGAGCCCTAGTGGATATGGAGCACTAGTGGATATGGAGCACTAGTGGATATGGAGCACTAGTGGATATGGAGCCCTAGTGGAGCCCTAGTGGATATGGAGCACTAGTGGATATGGAGCACTAGTGGAGCCCTAGTGGATATGGAGCCCTAGTGGAGCACTAGTGGATATGGAGCACTAGTGGATATGGAGCCCTAGTGGATATGGAGCCCTAGTGGATATGGAGCCCTAATGGAGCACTAGTGGATATGGAGCACTAGTGGATATGGAGCACTAGTGGATATGGAGCACTAGTGGAGCACTAGTGGATATGGAGCACTAGTGGATATGGAGCACTAGTGGATATGGAGCCCTTAGTGATTTTTTCTGTACGTTTGTGGCGCTAACCAGAAAACCAGAAACTGTGTCTTAGGGACTCCGATCTCAATTCTAAGCAAAAAAGATCCTGATTCTCATTTTATCCAGAATCATGCATTCCTAACGGGAGTGTGTGTGTGTGTGTATGTGTGTGTGTGTGTTTTCTACTTTGTCCTTATCTCCCTATCACTACAGTAAAAAGATTGTTACCTGGACAACATGAGGGCGCACAGCTTTGCGTTCCTTCCTGGTGCTGGCAATATTTCCCATGAACCTCTCTGTTTCGGCTGCTGCAGCTGACAGCTTTTGGGGCGTTGCGTTTACTGCACACCTACACACACACACACACACACACAGGAAGCCGACATTCATGATTTATAGTGTCTCTTTAGGAGTAAGGGGTGAAAGCATGTGTTTGTCTATTTGTGTGTGTTTGAGTGAATGTGTGTGTGTGTGTTTGTTTGTGTGTGTTGTTGTGCATCAGTGTGTGTCTATGTGTGTGTGTTTTAGTGTAAGTGTGTTCGTTTGAGTGTGTTGTTGTGCACGTGTGTATTTTTGTGTGTTTTTGTGCATGTGTGTGTGTGTGTGTTTGTGAATGTGTTAGTTTGTGTGTGTTTTTTGTCTGTGTGTGTGATTTGAGTGTGTGTACCTCATGTTCTCGGGGTTGAGCAGGTGTCTCTTGATGCGGGGAAGTTTGCGTAAGACCGACGTCAGATCCGAGCTTTCCGCCACACGTTTCATAAACTTCACCTACAGACAAACATCATTAACGTCATCTTCATCATCATCATCATCATCATCATCACCACCATGGTGGGGGCTTGATGCTGATTGGTCATTTCCATCTTATCATACGTGTCACCATAGCGACCGCGCTGACCTGGTCCATGCCGCTGAGCGTCTCCTGGAGGTCGGCTGCAGGGGTCAGCGTGCGGGCGGCACGCGTCATGGCGTACATGTGACCGGAGTAAGAGATCCCATTGGCCAGCTCCTGAGCTGACATCATCACCAGCACACGGAGACGCTCCTCATCATCAAAGTGAGGACTGAGGAGAGAGAGGGAGAGAGGGAGAGAAAGCAGGAGAGAGAGAGAGAGAAAGCAGGAGAGAGAGAGAGAGAGAGAGAGAGAGAGAGGGAGGGAGAGAGAGGGAGAGGGAGGGAGGGAGAGAGAGAAAGCAGGGGAGAGAGAGAGAGAGAGGGAGAGTGAGTGAGTGAGTGTGAGTGAGTGAGTGAGTGAGTGAGTGAGTGAGTGAGTGAGTGAGTGAGTGAGTGAGTGAGTGAGAGAGAGAGAGAGAGAGAGGGAGGTGTGTGTGTCACCTGTTAAAGATCTCACTCCACAGATGAAACATCTCAGGCAGGTTTCTCTCCAGACAGGACGAGCTGAGCAGAACCCCCTGAGAACAACAACAGAACACTCAGACTGAGCAGAACCCCCTGGGAACAACAACAGAACACTCAGACTGAGCAGAACCCCCTGGGAACAACAACAGAACACTCAGACTGAGTAGAACCCCCAGAGAACAACAACAGAACACTCAGACTGAGTAGAACCCCCAGAGAACAACAACAGAACACTCAGACTGAGTAGTGAGCATGTGGAACCAGAGGAGAGGGAAACAGAACACTCCAAAAACTAAACACAACTACAGAGTGTGTGTGTGTGTGTGTGTGTGTGTGTGTGTGTGTGTGTGTACCTGTTCATACATGTCCAGGTCCGTGCTGTCTGGTAGAATCTGTGGCGTGACTGACATCCCTCCTGTGCGTAGTTCCATTTGCTGAGACTGCTGTCTGTAGTCTAGCTGGCCACAGCCCATCCTACACACACACAAAACACACATTAAACCCAATGACAAAGACTCATTAAATCCAATGCTAACTAGCCTTAGCTAGTTAATCTCCTCTGGAACAGACTCGTTGGACTACTAGCGCTAGATAGTGTCCAGAGGCTCAGACTCTATGAACCCAAAGCTAACTGGTGGCAGCTAGCTAAACCCAAAGCTGGAAATAGCTAGCTAAACCCAACACTAACTGGTGGCAGCTAAATCCAAAGTTAACTGGTGGCAGCTAGCTAAAACCAAAGCTAAGTTGTGATAGCTAGCTAAATCCAACTTGAAATGTACGACAGACGTGGGGACAGTGTGTGTGTGTGTGTGTGTGTGTGTGTGTGTGTGTGTGGTACCTGGTGACCACGCTGCAGAAGAGTGGTACGTAGGGCTTCAGGTCTTCGGGGAGTGTGTTGATGTTGCTGAGGGCTCTGAAGTAGACCATGCCGTTCGTGGGCTGCTCACAGTACTGCACCGGAACACCACCTGCAGACACACACACACACACACACAGCGTCGGCCCACAGTACAGTGACGTGTGTGTGTGTGTGTGTGTGTGTGTGTGTGTGTGTGTGTGTGTGTGTCCACAGTATCCCAGTGTTACACAGAGGCCCTATGGTTGGAGATAATGATCTGTTTCTGCTATGATTGGTGTCCGGCTGCCTTTGCAGTGTAACAAAGTGTGTTTGTGTGTGTGTGTGTGTGTGTGTGCTGTGTGGGTGCTGTGTGGGTGCTGTGTGTGCGTGCGTGCGTGCGTGGGTGTCCTACCTGCTGACCCCATCTGGACAGGTGTGTGTGGGATGGTGGGCTCGATATCAGACACCTTGAGTGCAGGTAAACATGAAGCATCCTGCTCAGCATTCTGCGCCGACAGCAGCTCTAAACCTACAACATATAGATTTACACACACACACACACACACACACACACACACACACACACACACACACACACACACACACACACACACACACACACACACACACACACACACACACACACACACACACACACACACACACACACACGCACGCACGCACGCACGCACATATACCCACACACACACAGCACACACATTATTGATAGTGGCCACATTTGGAGGTGTGTGTGTGTGTGTGTGTGTGTGTGTGTGTGTGGTGGGGGGGGGGTGTTGTGTGTGTGTGTCCTTAACATCTGCTGTGCTGCTGCTTTATTATTGTCAACAGAATCACATGACTGAATTATTGCACCTGTCAAATTTGTGTCCTAGTGTAATATTTGTTCTGAATTGTGGATATAAATAAAGAAGTAAACTCTGTGTGTGTGTGAGTGAAGGTGTGAGTGTGAGAGTGTGTGTGTGAGTGTGTGTTGGTAAGTACCAGGCGTTTTCTGACGCACCTTTGGGCCGATGGAATATAATATAATTTGTTTGGCCAATAATTGGCCCAAAGCAGACTGACACTGATCTGATCCAATAGCAGCTTCGTGCCAGGACCCCACCCCTCCCAGACTCAAATGTGATTCGACCGCATGAGTGGAGAAGTTAAGGAGGAAAAATAATGTTGAGCTGCTTATATGGCCAGATATGTCAGGGCCCAGTCCAGCCTTGTGTGTGTGCGTACCCTTCTGGTAGATGTGCTGCCGGTCACTCTAGGAGAGCTGGCGTGTGCGTGTGTGTGTGTGTGTGTGTGTGTGTGTGTGTGTACCCTTCTGGTAGATGTGCTGCCGGTCACTCTAGGAGAGCTGGCGTGTGCGTGTGTGTGTGTGTGTGTGTGTGTGTGTGTACCCTTCTGGTAGATGTGCTGCCGGTCACTCTAGGAGAGCTGGCGTGTGTGTATGTGTGTGTGTGTGTGTGTGTGCGTGCGTGTGTGTACCCTTCTGGTAGATGTGCTGCCGGTCACTCTAGGAGAGCTGGCGTGCGTGCGTGCGTGCGTGCGTGCGTGCGTGTACCCTTCTGGTAGATGTGCTGGCGGTCACTCTGGGAGAGCTGCTGGATCTTGGCCTGTAGTTTAGCCTCCTCCTGCTGCACCTGCTGCTGCTGGTAGCACTCCTCAGGGGCCATGGACAGGGTCAGCCTGTGGGGGTTATCCTGCAGGGACTCACACGCGTTAGGGCTGTGTGTGTGTGCCGCATATGTATGTGTGTACGTGTGCGTGTGGCGCATATGTACATGTGTGTGTGTGTGTGCTTGTACGTGTGTGTGTGTGTGTGTGTGTGTGTGTGCGTGGTGCATATGTACGTGTGTGTGTGTGTGTGTGTGCGTGTGGCGCATATGTATGTGTGCTGTACCTTGAAGTAGTGCTGGACCATGTCCTGTAGGTAGCGTGGGTTTTCCAGAAGCTTCTGACGGAAGAGCGACACACACTCACTGATC
>NC_055975.1:30688155-30695655 GCF_018492685.1 Alosa sapidissima
AAAGTTCTCAATGTCTCGTTTTAAATGTCAGGGCCCTCGGAAGTCTACCAATGAAGTGTGGAGATACATTGAGCGTCGTAAATGGTGTAAAACAGTGATTTATTTGCATGGCTAGCCCGATGCCGAAGCACCACCATTGAAAAAGCTGTTGGTAGCATCGGCTAACTAGCGCCAGATTTTGGAGTGCAGGGGACAAGCCGAGATGGGCTATGAGACATACGTTCACAGTCGGTATCATGTTTCAATACACTTTAGGTCAATATCACACCGGAATTCTCCTTTAATGCCTTAATTAAACAATTCTTTTTTTTTTTTTTTAATGTATCATGTATCGTAAATAAATAAATGTTATTATATAAATAAATGTCTTAACTTTTGCACAGCACTGTATATTCTAAATAGTAATAGTTTAGTTCACTGCATAGTTGTACAGTGGCTAATACTAATGATGTAAATGAAAAAGGTGAAATGAATAACCGTCCGTACACCAACAGAGTTTTCTGTGAATATCTTGAGAACCATAGAGCCTAGGATGACCAATTTTTTGTGTATGTTTGCCTCCAGGGGTCATGTTAACCCATTCCATATGTACATACAGTATGTGCATAAACAGATATTCACACACACACATACATTCACAGTAATCATACGTATGACACATACACACACAGTAGACATATGTATGCATGCATGCACATGCACACACACAGGCTCACCCACAAGCACATGCACGCACACACACACACACACACACACACACACAGACATAAACATGTACACGCACACATGCACACAATTCAAGAATTTCTCAGAATTATGAATAGGCAAGATGGGGGTGCGGTTGTATAAAATGTATTTTACATGTGAAATCTATGAACTAATCATGTTTTGGTTTGTACTTGGATAAGAAACCTCCTTGGAAGAGTAGGTTCCTGCTGGAAGTGGTGTTGGTGGCTGGCCAGTAGATAAGCACTCTTCCCTGTGGCCAAAAGCCACCAAACAAATATCAATCCCAATGTCTTATTGCAGTGACAGGGACACTGTACTGCAGATGTTTTCCTTTGCATGAATGTTAAATTGAGGTCCTGACTCACCATGGTTGTTAAAGATCCCATGCCACTTATCGCCAAGAGTAGGTGGTTCCCTGATTTGCTTTATTTATGTACACATACATAAAGACACACACACATAAAAACACACACACACACACAAAGACACGTAAACACACACACACACACTACACATACACACACACACACACTACACATACACACACACATACATGCACACACACGACATGCACAAACACGCACACACACACAAACACACATACATGCACCCATACACACACACACAAAAAACACACACAACACATATACACAAAAACAACCACACACTCTGCACACACTCAATTATAAACACACAAAGTAGGTACAAAGTAGGACTGGGCGCACTGAAATCATGGGGATTGTTGGAGCACACACACATCTTCATCTTCTTGAGTCTCACACACACACACACACACACACACACACACACACACACACTCTGTCTCTCTCTCCCTCTAACACGTGCACACACAGACACACACAGACACACAGGCACACACAGACACACACAGACACACACACACACCTGTAAAGGCGTTCATGAATGTGGAGAGTGATCTGTTGAGCATCTTGAAGAACGGATCTCGACAGGGGAACCGCTCTGAGCCGCAGAGAACCGTGTGCTCCAGAATGTGCGGAACCCCCGTGCTGTCCATGGGCGTCGTCCGGAACTGGACACTAAACACACACACACACACACACACACAGACGCGCGCACACACACACAGGTAAATATCGTAGCAAATGACAGCTTTAAAAAACTTTCATTTCACTCGTCTTGCTGGAGTTAACGCACCATGTGGAGTGTTGCGCAAATGAATGAATTAGGGAGTTGATTTGCATCTCCATTAACTAATGAATTAGGGAGTTGATCTGCATCTCTGTTAACTAATGAATGAATTAGGGAGGTGATCGGCATCTCCATTAACTAAAAGCTTTTTTAGCTTTTCTAACATCTCCATTGTTAACAATGAAATATGACTCCGGGCAGTGCAGGGTAGTGTCAAGCAGTGAAGTGATGACCTTATGCAGGAAGTCAATGTTCACATCACCTCAGTCAGACAGAAGACGGGTCCTGCTTGCTCTGAGTCTATAGTACTTCTGTCCCTCCCAAACTGGGTTAAAATGGTTTATTTAACAGCCAGAGTTTCTACATGTTCCCCCGATCCCCTGAGATATCCCATAATACTACCAACGTCCCTGCCACCGGTCCATCAGAAATAGGACAACTGTTGTCCGATCCATGTAATGAAAAACACACACACACACACACACACACACACACCTGAAGAGGTTGTTCTTGTCGTCGCGGGCCGCATGAAGATACTGGGCTCCAGTGGAATCATGGGTGAGTTTCACTGCAGTTAGGAACAGATCTGGAACGGCAGTCACCTGAGCGCACACACACACACACACACAGGTAGACAGAATGCCGCGGGTAAATCAGGAGTTTGGGTGATAGGAGACAGTGGCGGCACTGATGGGTCAGATCATGCAGGCAAGGGTGTGTATGTATGTATGCATGTGTGTGTGGGGGGGGGGGGGACAGAGGGGGGGTGAGAGAGAGAGAGAGAGAGAGTGTATGTGTGAGTGTGTGTGTGTGTGAGACAGAGTGTGTGTGTTTGTGTGTGTGTGTGTGTGTGAGAGAGAGAGAGAGAATGTGTGTGTGTGTGTGTGTGTGTGTGTGTGTGCAAGAAGGAGAGCGAGTGTGAGTGTGTGTGAGTTTGTTACCTCAGTGATGGTGAAGCCGTGAATCCTCTGGCCCACCGCATACTGAAGCGCTCTCTCAGGAGCGGAGATGCTCTGATGGCGCCTGGGACAGCGACCCAGGACACTACACACACACACACACACACACACACACACACACACACAAACAAACACAAACACGAGGGAAAGATTAGTTGTCCAACATCACCTCATCCGCTTTCCAGCAATTGCGTCAGATGACGCGTGCACCTTTTGGCCCGTTTTCACCATAGACTGTTTAAAATTGGTTCACACACAATCAACTAACATCAAAGCAACAACACATGACATGACAGAGAAAAAGACTCAAGCCACCAAAGTCCAAGTCCGTAGGTCGTGGTCGATTACGGCAGACGGTAAAAAGAAATAATTATATGACAGATGTGCTGGAGCAGCGGCGGATGAAGTAACCTGAAGCTTTATGTTTTAAAACGGGACTGTTGTTCACTAACCTGAGAGTCCTGAGTCTCCTGTAAATTGTTGTGGCTCGCCGTAACATATTAACAGTTATGAGTGCGGCGACCGATTCTTTGAATGAACCGAGTAACCGTAGCGAAGGTCATGTAATGGTCATTAAAGTACTACACCATAAACGGCGTCTATAGCAAACTCATTTAGGCACTCATTGTAAACTACTCCTGTCGCTCATGCCGTTTACTGTCAGTCGGGGCAGCGTGCTGTAATCGCGGATACGCTCCATCTGCGGGTATTCACTAATCAACCAAACATATATGACCACCTCTGCAGCCAACATACTGCGTGTTCCCGGTGTGCAGATGATGTAGCGATCTGGTGCCTCAAACGGAGCGACCAGTTATTACAAGGACACAGAGTGCATACTAAAGACGCTTGCTTTCTATTGGTTGGGTTGCCGAGTAAAGATCGCTGTGGTTGGCTGAGCGGTCGGATTGACCTGAACGTTATAAAACCGTGACTGGACCGTCTGATGCAATTCTGTCAACATCCCACAGAGGGGGCTGTTCGGCAAGAATTCAGGTGGTCATCCGCAAAGTCGTCTCCTGAAGCTAATTGTAATAGCCTATTTGTATAATAGAACTAATGTATGTATACAAAAACTAATGAAAAAGAGGGAGGTATAAATATTTAAAGCAATATTTCAGTGCAAACACTTATCATTCGGGGACATCACATCATTTGAGTGCCTTTGTGCCACTGCTGGGAGATTCTCATGAAGCTGTAGTAAACATGTCCGGGTCCTATTTTCCAAAAACAATATTTTATTAATAGTAACTATGAGATTTTCTACAAAGACATTAAAGAACACTATAGGGACAGATGTTTTTTTATTAGCATTTTAACACAATTTCATAGCATTTTAACAAAAAAATCACAGTGAATTCTCACTACCGAAATGTGTCCGGATCCATTGTTCTATTTTTGTTTTATTTTCATGAAAAGTCCTTTTTACATAAATTGAAGAAGATTATGCACAGTTGTATAAAAATGTCTATATTTATGGTTAACATTGATATTTATGGTATTTTGCAAAAGGAAATATTAAATTTATTGTAAAACTATTGTGTGTATGTGTTAGAATAAATGTTCCTCATTACCATAATGCGACTATAAAGACTACACTGTTCCTTTAAATGAACAAGCAGACCCATGATGCATCACTTGGGATAAAAGGTTAAACATGGAATCAAGTTCAGTTGTTCTCTCTTCTACCTCATGATATTTGTGTTAATGTCATAGAATCTTACACTGTGGACTATCATTACCCAAATGCTGCGGTATTTCGGTAATGAGAGTTAATTCATTCAAAATGGAATTAAAAATATATAAAACATTCATTTTGATGCACTGCACTGTTCATTTAATGTACTTGTCATAAATGAAAAAGAATCTGCAATTTTTTTCTTACTAATGTTTCCCTTTGTCATTTCCCATATCAGTTTATATCACCAAGTTTTGAAGATCCACGGTAATCTTCCCAAATCGACACACCACTGCACTGCGCTCACTCAGTCGCACGCTCTGTCCTTTCAAAATGTTATCTACATGCTAATTCTTTTTATTTTCAACTCCAACACAGCACCTCACGAACACTCATCTCTCTCTTACCAACACATGACATGCCTCAAGTGCGTGTCGCTAGGTCAGTTTCCACGGCCCTCCACCCAGTGCCCTCGTACAACAATGGCTTTGGCCAGAGCAATGGCATTCCTCAACACATCAGAAAATTACAGTCCATCACACAATGAAAAAAAACTATAAACTGCTACTCCTCAATACATACACTTGCAAACACTGACCTCTATCCATCACTGTCTGTGCTAAGTCTGATGTCTATATGTTATGCTTTGTGTTGTATGTAAATGTGATGTGTGATGTGCCCTGTCCCTGTTACTTGTTATATGTGCTGCAGAACAGGAACCTGTTGGAAATCTGTTTTTTTACTGAGTCAGGCCCGTTTTAAACTGCAACTTTGTTACTTTTAATACTTTCCTGTATAATAAATATGAAATGAAAATCGGTAATGAGAATTATTTTGGATCATGCTACCATAACATTAAAAATAAAGTTATATTAAATTGTTTTACTATAATACTTTTTTCAGAAAATAAAAGTTCACATTCTATTTAGTCACTAAATAAAAAAAATTAATCAAATGAGGTAGATAATATTTTGATGTCAGTTTGCAGGCTTCGTGAGATTCACCTGCTTGAGTACCTTTGTACAGTCACTACTCCTACATCCCAACCTGACACAGGTAAAGGTGTAAGCAAAGTACAGGGGGTAACACAGGTAAAGGTGTAAGCAAAGTACAGGGGGTTCCATGTGTTATGGTCATGAGATGGTTCACATGGTGACAATTGTTGTTGACAACTATACACTTACAACTGATAAAACAGATATAATATCACTAAATCAGTGATTTATTACATTGGTGGTAAGTTCATGTAATAACTTTTTAACTTCCCACCAATGTAATAACTAATTATTACGTTAGTGGGAAATTTGGTTATTACATTGGCAGTATGCAAAAGTTATTACGTTGGTGGGAAATTATTACGTTGGCAGGATTATTACATTTAAAATGTGCACATTTTTTGCAGATTTTTATTACATTGGTGGTTTATTATGTTGGTGGGAAATTATTATGTTGGTGGGAAGTGGGAAGTTATTACATTGGTGGGAAGTTATTACGTTGGTGGGAAGTCATTACGTTGGTGGGAAGTTATTACGTTGGTAGGTGTTACACACAGGTGTTGGTGCATTTTGAAATAGCAAACGTTCTTAAGGAGCTAGTCATCATTAAAACATTTTCATTTATAAAGCAACTAGGTTGTTACCATCGAATTGATCTATTTTCTCAAAAGCAACCAATACTAGATATACAGTAGACCTCAGGTAAGTCTGAATTAGACATCAGGTAAGCCTGAATTTGGTAAGACATATTTTTAATGCTCCTTCATCCTGGAATGCAATTGTAACTGGAATTCAAAAACAGTTACAACTTAACACACTCATTCCAATCTGATGTTAAATTCTGTATTGAAAATGTTGTAAATGATCACTGTGCATGCCATTAGGTTTTATAGTCTTGCTACATTTCCATCTTACCTTATTCTGTTTACATCCTATCGTAAACATGCTAATTACCAACCATTTCGTTCGAAAATTCTAAAACAACGATGTTTTTTAATACTTCAAAATAACATTTGATAAATGAACCTTACATTTTTCTGTAGCTATAGGTGTGTTGTAGATATGAACAAAATCTAGTTTGGTTCTTACCGGGGCTTTTACTGCCTGAAATATCCGATTTTGTTTACCACGCTCAGAGTTTAGTGCTGGGCCTATTCCCAACCTTTCTCACGGTACATCAACAGTTAGCCCGAGAATTCTCGTCGCAAATCAAAATTCTACTAGAGCTCCAAGTGGATTTGTACACACAGCCTTACAACGCTGTTTACAGCTCTTCGAGTCACGGTAAAATGTCATTTTTGGTACATAGCTAATTTAGATACACTTATGGTGTGGGTGCTTGCGTTTCTTTAGGAATCTACCTTCTTGGTTTGTATAGAAAAGAATATTAAGTGACACATACACGTAAGAGGTTGGAAATACATGACGGTTGGTAATATGTGATGTTATGATATCTGTGCTCTGTATTGTGTTTATGTTGTTTGTTTATCTGTGCTCTGTATTGTGTTTATGTTGTTTGTTTATCTGTGCTCTGTATTGTGTTTATGTGGTTTGTTTACATATCTGTGCTCTGTATTGTGTTTATGTTGTTTGTTTACATATCTGTACTCTGTATTGTGTTTATGTTGTTTGTTTATCTGTGCTCTGTATTGTGTTAATGTTGTTTGTTTACATATCTGTGCTCTGTATTGTGTTTATGTTGTTTGTTTATCTGTTCTCTGTATTGTGTTTATGTTGTTTGTTTACATATCTGCGCTCTGTATTGTGTTTATGTTGTTTGTTTTCATATCTGTGCTCTGTATTATTTTTCATGTAGTGCGTTTATTCTCTCTAACTAGGTGCTACGTTTCTTGGCCAGCATCACTTGGAAAGAGACTTGTCATTCTTACTATGTTGGCTAAACAGGAAAAAAAGGAGTGAACACACACACACACACACACACACACACACACACACACACACACACACA
>NC_055975.1:30705655-30713155 GCF_018492685.1 Alosa sapidissima
TCGTATTTAACTTCGGTGCATTAAACTCTTACCAAATCGTTTCAGAAGTGTATCAATCTCGTAAAGGAGGGTTTTAAATACAGTTGTTTACTCAATTCCGGGGATATAGCCTACACGTCTATGTCGTACTAGCGATTGTTTTAGGGACACTGGAAATGGGCTTCAATGGCCTCTTAGCCAGACGGACCTGCAGAGCAAATCCCAAATTTGCAAAGGTTCACATGGGCATTCCCAGACTACTAAACATGACAGCCGGGCGGTTATGAGCAGCCTCGTCCTCCACGCGGATTCCGTGGGACAGCGTCAAGGCGCAGTGGAAGCGCTCCCGAGCCAAACTAAACTTTAGGCTACATACACGCACTTGCCTCGGAGTCCGTTCAATTTAAATACCCCCGTGCGCCCGAGCGGAGAGCGCGTCATCGTCAGAAAGAGTAGCCTGCCCTAAGATGACAACGCGTTCTCCCCTTCAAAGTGGTATATTTGAAGCGACTTCTAAACGCATGTAACAGAAAAGGAAGGGAATTGGTGAAGTTTAAACGCAATTGAGCATCGCTGCTCCATGAAGAATACGAGTCAACCATAGAATACCTGCTGCCAGTTGTCCTCTAAGGATGGGAGTGCGGAGAAATATCCAGTGTCATGTACTGTCTGGAGCTCGTTAAAGATGCTGCACATCGGGATCACGTCCATGTCAGCGTCCCGCGCGCAGCCGAAGCACTTTTCTCAGCACTTTTAATTAATTAATTAAATAATCAATGAATTACTCCGTAATATAGTTACACTCCGAACTCCGTTGCAGATCTTCATATGCACTCGTGGTTGGTGTGTTCTCCGTCTCAAGTTCACGTTCTTTTAGAATGTTCGTGCGCACGCACTAGTCGCGCCAGTCCGCGGACGGAGTCTGTATTTGCCAAACAGAGCACGGTGCGTGTGGCGTGCGCGCTCAGCTTCCCACTTCTTAGTCAGACGTTCCAGCCTCCCCCCACGTGGTAAACCGACGGCTACGTATTAGCCAATCCCGAAGCTTGACTCAAATAATTTTTTGACGGGAGTTGTCTACCCTGCTCTGGTTGGTCGATTTCTATATCAGCTTGGCTGTTGTTATTGGCTGACATGTGGTCTATTTTTAGAGCCCTTTATAAACAGGCGACCCGCCCTCGTTTGCGGAAGTCGAAAGAACGCTGTGGCTGTGGAGCGGAGGCTCGAGGCGCAACCAGTAGCGTTAAAGCTCAGTAGGTTTGGGAAGCTCGCGGTCAGTGGCCGTTCTTCGCGTGCTCCCATTGCTGGCCACACTAGCAGCGAATGAAAGGTGTGATCTCTAAGTGCGCGAGAGGTGTGATCTCTAAGTGCGCGTGTGGCCAACACAGCATTTCACAAACATTTTCACCCCCCCCCCCTTATCGTACCTTGTGTGTGTGTGTTGAGAGAGAGAGAAAGAGACAGAGTCGCAAGCTTGGTCCTTATGGTGTACCTTGTGTTTGTGTGTATGTGTGTTTGTGTGTGAAGTTAGCTTGGTCCTTATAGTGTACCTTGTGTGTGTGTGTGTGTGCGTGCGCGCGCGTGTGTTTACTAAGCTTGGTCCTTATAGTGCACCTTGTTTTTGTGACCAACTGTGAGGCAGCTACCTGGTATTTTGTCTTCAGTCCATCTGCTGTCAGCTGTGAGACTCAGTGTGTCTGTACAGCTATTTGTCTTTCTGTCTGGTACAGCTGTCTGTCTGTGTGTCTGCAGCTGTCTGTGTGTCTGCAGCTGTCTGTGTGTGTGTAGCTGTCTGTGTGTCTGTAGCTGTCTGTGTGTGTGTCTGTCGCTGTCTGTCTGTGTCTGTATGTCTGTACAGCTGTCTGTCTGTCAATTGTCATCAAGTACATCAAGGGGTCTTGATGGCTGATGCACTGTCCTGTCGGTAATGTGTGATGCACTTTCCTGTCCTGTCCTGTCGGTAATGGGTGATGCACTTTCCTGTCCTGTTCTGTTCTGTCGGTAATGGGTGATGCACTGTTCTGTCCTGTTCTGTCGGTAATGGGTGATGCACTGTCGTGTTGGGTGATGGGTGTTCTGTCTCTTGTCCTGTTCCGTCTTCTTCCTCGTTGTGCATTAATGTTTGGTGATGTTTTTTTTGTATGGTTCTATTCGGTCTCGTCTTTGTCTGTGCATTAAAGTTGCTCTTTTGCTTCCTGTGGACCTGTGTGTGCAGGAGGATGAGGCCGGGGTCTGGTCTCTGCAGGGGTCTGGACTGAGGTGTGGGTCTGGTCTCTGCAGGGGTCTGGACTGAGGTGTGGGTCTGGACTGTGCTGTGCTGGACTGTGCAGGGGTCTGGTCTCTGCAGGGGTCCATGGTGGGAGTGTGTGGCGTCCTCCTCAGCTTGGCCTGCTCATCTAAGTGTTTAATGGATCAGCACACCTGGGGCCTCATGTACAAAGCTTGCGTACGCACAAAAAAAACTGCGTACGCCATTTTTCACGCTCACGTCCGGATGTACGAAGACTGACTTGAACGTGAGAATGTGCGGTCCTCCACGCAAACTTCATGTCTGGCGTATGCAAATTTCTAATGTGTATCGTCAGTTGGCGACACTTAGAGGCAATGCAGCGCAACAACATTATATAATCGCGAGTCTAGGCCTTTATTTGCACAGTATATTGTGAAACGTGGGTTATTAAAAATGATAACACTTCGAAAATAGGCCTATGTTTCTAAATTTGGACATGCAACATGCGCAAATTCTACTAAGTTATGCAACAACCTATCTATGATGACAACTGTAGACTTATTAGAGGATAAGAATTAAAAGGGAATGTGAAACATAGCCTACACAGCCCCGATATTTGGTTACGCGATTGTTGATGACTTATCAAACATTTCAGATTCTGAAGAGCTTTCCACAAAACCTGTGATAAATGGGGTTGGCTTCACGCATTTGCCCATGCCTTAACATTTGCCGAGTGTTTTCCCTTCATATCTCCGATAGTTCTTCATTTTAAAAGAAATACATATGGGACAGGATCATGCATGTGAATAGAAAGGCTGACTAATAAGTGCGAATATAAGATATTTCCCTGATTGACTGCATGGCTACTTTGACTTTCCTTGAGTAAGCATTTGCATTATTGTCACACTTGTGTGCAAATATAGGGATATGATCCAGAAATCGTAATGTTGTGGCAAGGTGGCCTGGATCAACTGAGTTCATTCCATTCGGGTGCACGATGCGTGGTACTTGGACACGATTTATTTAATGATTTTTTAATAAATGCAGTTATGTTGTCATGGTCCAAATGCATTCAACCCAGTTATGCGAACCCTGTCACCTACTTGCAGACTGACCAATAATTCTGCCACGGTCTCAGCCTAGCCACTGCCACACTCTGCCACTACTGTTTTTGTTTTGTTATTAATTAATTACAGATGATAAAGACATAAGATTCTTGCCATTTCGTCAGATAAGCACTTCTACCTCGCATTCGCTGGAAATAAACTTTTTTATTCATTTGATGATTTCAATTATTAAACTTTGCAAATTGCAACAGGTTTGAGTATGAATGTATTCACAGATGAGTTTTCATTGTTATTAATATTGCGGGATAGGCCATTTTGTCTTCGCAGAGGTCTGCGCTCTCGAATGTCCTTCTAGTGAGCATATTAAAATGAGTGTGATTGAGGGAGGAGAGAGGGTGGAGTGTACTGCTCGTGCATGTGCGCTTAGTTTCACGTTAATTGGGATGTACAAAGAAAAGCTGCGTGGAATGCTGCGTACGCACAGTTTCATACATCAGGATTTTTTTGTGCGTACGCTACTTTTCAGGTTTGCGCGTACGCAATGTTTTAGTATGAAATCCACACAAGTCTTTGTACATGAGGCCCCTGGTGTCCAGGGTCTTTAAAAGGTACTCTGATGCATTATGGGTAGAAGAGTGGGACATATGGTTGTTGGGTTTTCTTATTTATTTTCTTTCTTTATGTAGCCCCACTACATCAATGCATCCATACATTGGCCTCTATATGTGTTAAGTTAACACTACATTAGCTCAATGCATCCATACATTGGCCTCTGCATGTGTTAAATTAACGTTAAGTTAAACACTCTTAATAAACGCATTGTTAACTTATTTGTGGTGTTGTTTTGTCTGTTAAGTTAAACACTCTTAATAAACTTATTGTTAACTTATTCGCGGTGTTGTTTTGTCTTTTGTGTTAAACGCTCGTAATAAACATATTGTAACTTATCCGCGGTGTTGTTTTGTCTGTTATGTTAAACGCTCGTAATAAACGTATTGTAACTTATCCAGAGTGTTGTTTTGTGTTGTGTTAAACGCTCGTAAAAAATGTATTGTAACTTATCCACAGTGTTGTTTTGGGTTGTGTTAAACGCTTGTAATAAACGTATTGTAACTTATCCGCTGTGGCGTGTGCCTTTCAGTGAATTCACCGGGTTGGTCAGTGGTAAAGAACTTTGTTGGCGTTGCATCGGTTGTGTAGACACAGCTGTGCACAGTTTATCACGCGGGTCATCATTGGCCTTGGACATTTTCAGCCGGTTTGGAAATTGGACTAATTTCACATCACCTTTTCCCCCTTTTTAAATATTTTCTTTTTCAACTTTTTTTATTTGTTTGTTGTCTGTCTTGTATGTCTTGGTGTCATGGGCACGCTGGCGACTACGCCACTCCATCCGGCATCTTTTGTCTTGTTGTTATGTGTTTTGTTTGTGGAGCGCTTTGGGTTGCATTCTGTGCATGTTAAATGCGCTTTAAAAATAAAACTGACTTGACTTGACTTTGCTTATGTCTCGTCCTTGTGAGCCAGGACGTTACAGTGTGTCTTATGTCTCGTCCTTGTGAGCCAGGACGTTACAGTGTGTCTTATGTCTCGTCCTTGTGAGCCAGGACGTTACAGTGTGTCTTATGTCTCGTCCTTGTGAGCCAGGACGTTACAGTGTGTCTGTCACTGCCCTCTCTCCCCTTACCTGTCACTGGGGAGAGACATGGAACACACAAGGGTGTGTGTGTGTGTGTGTGTCTGTATCTCTATGCCACTCTCTCTCTCTCTGACACACAAGAAGACTTAGTTTGGCAACATCATACACACACACACACACACACACACACACGCACACAAAGGTGTACAGTATGTGTATGGTCGTGTGGCTGCTGCTAGCACACCATTGGGTTGTGTGTGATAGTGCTTGTTTTGATTTTGTGAGAGTATATCTGAGGACTGATGGTGAAGTGGTTAGAGGAACCTTAGAGAAAGAGATGACGACAACACACACACACACATTAAACAGAGGACTGGAAAGATACACACACACACACACGCACAAACACAGATAACTGTATAGACGCACACACACACACACATTTAACACAGATAACTGTAAAGACACACACACACACACACAGCAGGAGGAATGCTCCTGTTTGAAAGGAAGATCTTCACTATGTTACTATGTTGGTGTTGGTGGTGCTGATGCTGACCGCTGGTGATAGTTACTATAGCGATGCAACCATCCCTTATTCCCAAAGGCTGATTCCGTATGTAAGAGATGACATCATACATCACCTCACAGAAAGAGAGAGAGAGCGGGGGGGGGGGGGCAGAGGAGAGAGAGAGATGGAGGGGGGGGGGGCAGAGAAGGAGAGAGAAATAAAAAGGAGAGATAATAGAAAAAGAGAAGAAAGGAGAGAGAGCTGGAGACAGAGTTCTGAAAGAGAGAGGGTGAGAGATACACATGCTTGCGAAAGATGACAGTGTGTGTGTGTAAGTGAGAGTGTGTGTGTGTGCCCTTTTGATGTGTAATCACTGCTGCTGAGTGACATCATACTGGATTAATCACAGCACAGATTTAAGGTTATTAGTCAGTAAGATACTCAGTCACACACACACACAGGGGATATCCTAAAGCAAAATGAGGAAGTCACCAGAGGAAGTCCATCCTGTTAACACACCAACACACACATACTGTACACCAACAAACACACACACACACACACACAACTAAGCAAATAGGTAAGAGCCTCCCTCTAATTATTTGCACACAAGGTAGGCTAAGGGATAATGTATAGAACGCCGGTCATTAGGCTACTGTGAAAATTAGTCCCGACAGGGCGAACCGGACCCCGACGCGCAGCGGAGGGGTCTTGTTCCGCCCTGAAGGGACTTATTTTCACAGTACTGACCGGAGTTCTATACATTATCCCGCTTATTATACGGCTACTTGCCAAAACGAAATAATAAACTCCCCACGATATGACTTTAGCCTACATAACCTAGCCTATTTGTTACCGTTCATCGTGGCATTGGCTGAGAAACAAATAGTTCGCAACACACGCTGCTGAACTTAAATCAAACATTCTTTAGGACACAGCTGATCAACCGTCTGCTTTCACATTGACAGCGGTGATTAAATGCTTTGCCGGTGATTTATTACACGGCTCTTCACAATGCAAGTAGAATGCTCCATTGACTTGAATGGGATTTCCGAAAGTTCTAGTGGTCATTATTTCTTGGGAAAGGACCTCTGAAAACAAGAATGACCGCTGTCAATGGCAACGGAGTTTGCGCTTGGAACTTCATTCAAAAGTGAAAGCAGACGGTTGATCAGCTGTGTTCTAAAGAATGTTTGATTCAAGTTCAGCGTGTGTTGCGAACTATTTGTTTCTCAGCAAAGGCCACGACGAAACGGTAACAAATAAGTGTAAAGAGACATATCATGGAGTTTATTTTTTCGTTTTGGCAAGTAGCCGTATAATAAGCGGGATAATGTATAGAACGCCGGTCATTATGGGAAAATAAGTCCCTTCAGGGCGAAACAAGACCCCTCCGCTGGCGCGTCGGGGTCCGGTTCGCCCTGTCGGGACTTATTTTCCATAATGACCGGCGTTCTATACATTATCCCTTACTTAACATAGGCCCGAACGTTGGGAAGGCCCATTCATGTGAATGGAACGTTCTGCAGCACTCTGAAGAGCCGTGTAATAAGATTGCAATAATGTATAAAGCCTCAAAACACCTTTAGAATGAGTTTACGTTCAGAATGAGTTTACGTTTAGTATAGGGGTTGTGACTTCACACCGTCACCGGGAGCTTCAATGGGCCATGGGACTGACCAATCAGGGTGAGGGCTTCAATGGGTCATGGGACTGACCAATCAGGGTGAGGGTTTCTATGGGCCATGGGACTGACCAATCAGGGTGAGGGCTTCAATGGGCCATGGGAGTGAGCGAAGAGGACGCACATGTAAAAGGCGATTATTCTTTTCATACAAATCTTATTTAAAATTCATGTCATATTCCCAGGCTGTATGAAATTTTAACTATATATTTTAGGCGTGGTTTTGGGTGAAAACTATTCCAGGATAAATCCAGGATTTTGAACCCAACTGCTCTCCCTATACAACAGTGCTCTCTAGTGGACAGTCACATCACACACACACACACTGGGACTGCTAAACTTCCCTCCACTCACAGGGACTGGTCAACTTCCCTCTTGCCCTCTAGTGGA